>NC_081801.1:57500-72500 GCF_963082965.1 Carassius carassius
GTTTATAGAAACTGTGAATGTTTCAGACTCACATATTTACTTACAGGTAAATCAAGAACTTAACTTCAGCGCATGAGCAGAACCGGAGGAGACATCACGAACATCATCTACAGCAGGATGCAAACATCTCACGCTCCTTTACTCCTGTCGAGCACTAATTAGTGACATTTACAGGATCGCAGGAGATGCTGGTTTTACTACAGTAAACACAAAGCATCAGTATGAATGGTGTATAAACACAGGATGATTTGCACTTCACAAAATATCTATGAATGGTTCTGCTCACAGTCACAATCTGTTCTTTACTCTCCAGAACAAAGGAGTAAACTCTACGAGAAAAACAGATGAGTTTAATTGATTACGGTCACGTTAATCATCTAAATGAGCTTCAGCAGGTATTCAAACACACATTCGTTTAACTGCAGCCGCTCCTGCACTGACGAGTCCTTCATGATGCCTCTTTATCAATCCAGAGATCAACTCTGATTCAATGAGACGAAGAGCGACATAGAGGTGATGAAGTGAAAACACCGGTGCTCCGAAGGGAAACTCACTGACATTTTCCTGAAAGGCCACGTGTGAAGATTTCTGGACGGCTCTGTTAACCGTAAAGCAGACGAAAGACTGAGAGACAGACCGCAATGAACCGCCTGATGACCAACGACCCATGTTTACAGAACACATGCCTCCAGTTACTGCTTTCATACAGATGTTCATGTCAAGTACAAGAAATATATGAAAGCCACTTATATTCTAGCGATTAGTTGATCACATTTTAAAAAGCATGCTGAAATCTGACGGATGTCGCTGAGGTTTTGATGACTCTTGGTGTAAAAGCGTCTGATGAATGCATGAATGTGATTGTGAACAGACTTCTATATTGAAGTAAAACCGTGGAATGGATGGAGAAGCGTCCGTCTGTTTTCTGAGCGACAGCACACACGTAACCCACAATTTCATCATCTTGCCTTTTCAGGACAATAAAAATGTCATTAGTCAGAGCTCCAGAGCAGCGGAAGTGACAAACAAAGAGAGGAGAAACACGCCTGACAGCCGGTCAAACGTCTGACCGCTGGACAAAGAGATGGCTGCATTATGAGCGGATGGACAGCACTCTCAGCTGAATCCCTCTGACAGCGTAATGATGCAGGACTCGAGACGTGACGAGCCTCATCAGGTCAACCATCGTTACATCCGTGACACGCTTCCGCAGTTAGACACAAACCAGCTTTTAGATTTCATCATTTACTCACTGTCACAAGTTCATTTCTTCAGTCATACTGGAACAAGCATCAGTCATTTTAAACGTAATTAATACAAAAATGTGTAGTTTTACTATGAGATGTGAACGCAGTGGAGAAGAGTGTGATTTGAACTCTATTCCTGAGCCGTTTCTACAGACTCCTGCTGAACTTGAAGAACGCTCTGTGTGCATGTTTCCTCTCCATCTGACCTCGTGGCATTTCTGGAGAACAAAGATCATGATTTTTCATTACCTTAAAAAAAATGCAGTAAATATGATGTTCAATGTGTTACAACAATATTTAGAAAGATGAGCAGACGTTGCTGGAAGTGCTGGAGGAGCTGTGAGACGTTTATTAGATTGTGGGTGATAACGAGTATTTATGAGCGTCTGAACGCACCTGAGGGTCAGAAATACCTGCACTGACCGAACCCAGAGAATAAACCCACGGCAGACTCACACCAGAGTCTGGTTATCTGACCACGGAGAGAGAAATGTGCTCGTTTACACGGCCTGGACTGCTTTAGGTTACTGATAAAGTACATAACAAAGAAGAAGACGACGTAAGAAACAGAGAGAGCTACATATATAGCTCACAAGTAGCGGAATGAGCTCATGATGTTTCAGTGAAATACTTTAGTTAATCTGTGATATCATGTCTAAAACGAAAGCTGGAAAAGTAATTTTCCAGGGAAGAGAGAGGTGAAGGGAACGAGAGTGAATGTGTGACTCATCAGAGCTTTATGAGCTGATATTTGTGGGCTGTGCGGCAATGAACAAATAAACCATATTTTACTGAATTCTTCATAATCTGTCAGCAGGTGGAGATTTTTCTCTTCATAACGTCACCGATGATGACTGCCTCACGGGCCGAGATCCATCAGAAGAAGAGCATTTCGTGAAGAACACAATTGCAATAAAAGGCTTCTGGCTCTCAACTAACTGGAGATCAGCGGAAACATAAACACACCGAGGCTCTGATCATGACGACAATCTTTACAATCACCCTTCATGATGATCAGCGCCTTCCTCCAGACGGATCTACTCTGGTGTGTGTGTGTGTGTGTGTGTGTATGTGTGTGTGTGTGTGTGTGTGTGTGTGTGTGAGGTGTGTGTGTGAGGTGTGTGTGTGAGGTGTGTGTGTGTGTGTGTGTGTGTGAGGTGTGTGTGTGTGAGGTGTGTGTGTGAGGTGTGTGTGTGTGTGTGTGTGTGAGGTGTGTGTGTGTGTGTGTGTGTGTGTGTGAGTGAGGTGTGTGTGTGTGTGTGTGTGTGTGTGTGTGAGGTGTGTGTGTGTGTGTGTGTGTGTGAGGTGTGTGTGTGTGTGTGTGAGGTGTGTGTGTGTGTGTGTGTGTGTGTGAGGTGTGTGTGTGTGAGGTGTGTGTGTGAGGTGTGTGTGAGGTGTGTGTGTGTGTGTGTGTGTGTGTGTGTGTGATGGGTGTATGTGTGTGAGGTGTGTGTGTGTGAGGTGTGTGTGTGAGGTGTGTGTGTGAGGTGTGTGTGTGTGTGTGTGTGTGTGAGGTGTGTGTGTGTGAGGTGTGTGTGTGAGGTGTGTGTGTGTGTGTGTGTGTGAGGTGTGTGTGTGTGAGGTGTGTGTGTGTGTGTGTGTGAGGTGTGTGTGTGTGTGTGTGTGTGTGTGTGTGAGGTGTGTGTGTGTGTGTGTGTGTGTGAGGTGTGTGTGTGTGTGTGTGAGGTGTGTGTGTGTGTGTGTGTGTGTGTGAGGTGTGTGTGTGTGAGGTGTGTGTGTGAGGTGTGTGTGAGGTGTGTGTGTGTGTGTGTGTGTGTGTGTGTGTGATGGGTGTATGTGAGGTGTGTGTGTGATGGGTGTATGTGTGTGTGTGTGTGTGTGTGTGATGGGTGTATGTGAGGTGTGTGTGTGTGTGATGGGTGTGTGTGATGGCTGTATGTGAGGTGTGTGTGTGTGTGTGTGTGTGTGTGATGGGTGTATGTGAGGTGTGTGTGTGATGGGTGTATGTGAGGTGTGTGTGATGGCTGTATGTGAGGTGTGTGTTATGGCTGTATGTGAGGTGTGTGTGTGTGTGTGAGGTGTGTGTGTGTGAGGTGTGTGTGTGTGTGTGTGTGTGTGTGTGAGGTGTGTGTGTGTGTGTGTGTGTGTGTGTGTCTGTGAGGTGTGTGTGTGTGTGTGTGAGGTGTGTGTGTGTGTGTGAGGTGTGTGTGTGTGTGTGTGTGTGATGGGTGTATGTAAAGTGTGTGTGTGTGTGTGTGTGTGTGTGTGTGTGTGTGATGGGTGTGTGTGATGGGTGTATGTGAGGTGTGTGTGTGTGTGTGTGTGATGGGTGTATGTGAGGAGTGTGTGTGTGATGGGTGTGTGTGATGGGTGTATGTGAGGTGTGTGTGTGTGATGGGTGTGTGTGATGGGTGTATGTGAGGTGTGTGTGTGTGTGTGTGATGGGTGTATGTGAGGTGTGTGTGTGTGTGTGTGTGTGTGAGATGGGTGTATGTGAGGTGTGTGTGTGTGTGTGTGTGTGTGATGGGTGGATGTGAGGTGTGTGTGTGTGATGGGTGTATGTGAGGTGTGTGTGTGTGTGTGTGTGTGTGATGGGTGTATGTGAGGTGTGTGTGTGATGGGTGTATATGAGGTGTGTGTGTGTGTGTGTGTGTGTGTGTGATGGGTGTATGTGAGGTGTGTGTGTGATGGCTGTATGTGAGGTGTGTGTGTGTGTGATGGGTGTATGTGAGGTGTGTGTGTGTGTGTGTGTGTGTGTGTGATGGGTGTATGTGAGGTGTGTGTGTGTGTGATGACTGTATTTGAGGTGTGTGTGTGTGTGTGTGTGATGGGTGTATGTGAGGTGTGTGTGTGTGTGATGGGTGTATGTGAGGTGTGTGTGATGGCTGTATGTGAGGTGTGTGTGTGTGTGTGTGTGTGTGTGTGTGAAGGGTGTATGTGAGGTGTGTGTGTGTGATGGGTGTATGTGAGGTGTGTGTGTGTGTGTGTGTGATGGGTGTATGTGAGGTGTGTGTGTGTGATGGGTGTATGTGAGGTGTGTGTGTGTGATGGCTGTATGTGAGGTGTGTGTGATGGCTGTATGTGAGGTGTGTGTGATGGGTGTATGTGAGGTGTGTGTGTGTGTGTGATGGCTGTATGTGAGGTGTGTGTGTGTGTGTGATGGCTGTATGTGAGGTGTGTGTGATGGCTGTATGTGAGGTGTGTGTGTGTGATGGCTGTATGTGAGGTGTGTGTGTGATGGGTGTATGTGAGGTGTGTGTGTGTGTGACGGTTGTATGTGAGGTGTGTGTGTATGATGGCTGTATGTGAGGTGTGTGTGTGTGATGGCTGTATGTGAGGTGTGTGTGTGTGATGGCTGTATGTGAGGTCTGTGTATGTGTTATGGTGTATGTGAGGTGTGTGTGTGTGTGATGGCTGTATGTGAGGTGTGTGTGTGTGTGATGGCTGTATGTGAGGTGTGTGTGTGTGATGGGTGTATGTGAGGTGTGTGTGTGTTATGGGTGTATGTGAGGTCTGTGTGTGTGTTATGGTGTATGTGAGGTGTGTGTGTGTGTGATGGCTGTATGTGAGGTGTGTGTGTGTGATGGGTGTATGTGAGGTGTGTGTGTGATGGGTGTATGTGAGGTGTGTGTGTGTGTGATGGGTGTATGTGAGGTGTGTGTGTGTGATGGGTGTATGTGAGGTGTGTGTGTGTGATGGCTGTATGTGAGGTGTGTGTGTGTGTGTGTGTGTGTGTGTGATGGGTGTATGTGAGGTGTGTGTGTGTGTGTGTGTGTGTGTGTGTGAGGTGTGTGATGGGTGTGTGTGAGGGGTGTATGTGAGGTGTGTGATGGCTGTATTTGAGGTGTGTGTGTGTGTGTGTGTGTGTGTGTGTGTGTGTGTGTGTGTGTGTGTGTGTGAGGTGTGTGTGTGTGATGGCTGTATGTGAGGTGTGTGTGTGTGATGGCTGTATGTGAGGTGTGTGTGTGTGTGTGATGGGTGTATGTTAGGTGTGTGTGTGTGATGGGTGTATGTGAGGTGTGTGTGTGTGATGGCTGTATGTGAGGTGTGTGTGTGTGTGTGATGGGTGTATGTGAGGTGTGTGTGTGTGTGATGGGTGTATGTGAGGTGTGTGTGATGGCTGTATTTGAGGTGTGTGTGTGTGATGGGTGTATGTGAGGTGTGTGTGTGTGTGTGTGTGTTTGTGATGTGTGTGTGTGTGTGATGGGTGTATGTGAGGTGTGTGTGTGTGATGGGTGTATGTGAGGTGTGTGTGTGATGGGTGTATGTGAGGTGTGTGTGATGGCTGTATGTGAGGTGTGTGTGTGTGATGGGTGTATGTGAGGTGTGTGTGTGTGATGGGTGTATGTGAGGTGTGTGTGTGATGGGTGTATGTGAGGTGTGTGTGTGATGGGTGTATGTGAGGTGTGTGTGTGTGTGTGTGTGTGTGTGATGGGTGTATGTGAGGTGTGTGTGTGTGATGGGTGTATGTGAGGTGTGTGTGTGTGTGATGGGTGTATGTGAGGTGTGTGTGTGTGATGGGTGTATGTGAGGTGTGTGTGTGTGTGTGATGGGTGTATGTGAGGTGTGTGTGTGTGATGGGTGTATGTGAGGTGTGTGTGTGTGATGGGTGTATGTGAGGTGTGTGTGATGGCTGTATGTGAGGTGTGTGTGTGTGATGGGTGTATGTGAGGTGTGTGATGGCTGTATGTGAGGTGTGTGTGTGTGTGTGTGATGGGTGTATGTGAGGTGTGTGTGTGTGATGGGTGTATGTGAGGTGTGTGTGATGGCTGTATGTGAGGTGTGTGTGATGGGTGTATGTGAGGTGTGTGTGTGTGATGGGTGTATGTGAGGTGTGTGTGTGTGATGGGTGTATGTGAGGTGTGTGTGTGTGATGGGTGTATGTGAGGTGTGTGTGTGTGATGGGTGTATGTGAGGTGTGTGTGTGTGATGGGTGTATGTGAGGTGTGTGTGTGTGTGTGTGTGATGGGTCTATGTGAGGTGTGTGTGTGTGATGGCTGTATGTGAGGTGTGTGTGTGTGATGGCTGTATGTGAGGTGTGTGTGTGTGTGTGTGTGATGGGTGTGTGTGAGGTGTGTGTGTGTGTGTGTGATGGCTGTATGTGAGGTGTGTGTGTGTGTGTGTGTGTGATGGCTGTATGTGAGGTGTGTGTGTGTGATGGCTGTATGTGAGGTGTGTGTGTGTGATGGGTGTATGTGAGGTGTGTGTGTGTAATGGGTGTATGTGAGGTGTGTGATGGCTGTATGTGAGGTGTGTGTGTGTGTGTGTGATGGGTGTATGTGAGGTGTGTGTGTGTGATGGGTGTATGTGAGGTGTGTGTGTGTGATGGGTGTATGTGAGGTGTGTGTGATGGCTGTATGTGAGGTGTGTGTGTGTGTGAAGGGTGTATGTGAGGTGTGTGTGTGTGATGGGTGTATGTGAGGTGTGTGTGTGTGATGGGTGTATGTGAGGTGTGTGTGATCGATGTATGTGAGGTGTGTGTGTGTGTGTGTGTGTGTGAAGGGTGTATGTGAGGTGTGTGTGTGTGTGATGGGTGTATGTGAGGTGTGTGTGTGTGATGGCTGTATGTGAGGTGTGTGTGTGTGTGTGTGAGATGGGTGTATGTGAGGTGTGTGTGTGTGATGGCTGTATGTGAGGTGTGTGTGTGTGTGTGTGTGTGATGGGTGTATGTGAGGTGTGTGTGTGTGATGGGTGTATTTGAGCTGTGTGTGTGATGGCTGTATTTGAGGTGTGTGTGTGATGGGTGTATGTGTAAGGTATGTGTGTGTGATGTGAGGTGTGTACATGTACGGTTTGTGTGTGTGATGGGGTGTTTGTGTGATGGGCAGGCCCAGGGTGGGCAATCGGGAGAATTCCCAGTGGGCCGCTTCTCTTTTGGGCCAGTTGAGTTTTTTGTTTGTTTGTTTTTTGTACATTTGTCACGTTAGTGAGTCTGTCTTCTCTTAAATAACTCTACACATGTTCCGCATTCTGACACTGCAGCCTCTGCATGGGTTGTCCCATATGAGGGAGTTCTCCCCTCCCCTCCCCTCCCATACAGTTGCTTGGGTGGAATGATGGAATGATGAAGGATGAGGCCGGGAGGGGCTGATAAAGCCAGGTTGAAGAAAAGAAGGGCATTGGAAGAGCTTACAAATGTATTTTCAAGAGGACAAACACAAGAGTCAACTGGTAAAAAGAGATAGGCCAAGTAATGATTAGAATTAGCAACGTAATTATTCGGCTAATACCTTTGTCAAACTATTCACAAGCAAAATAATAGCAAAATTATATTAAAATATTAGCCTTTGTGAATTACCCAATACAAGGCGATTCATAGACTTTGCAAATATTATGCAATTTAATATTGATAACCAATGTTGGGAGTAACGCATTACTAAAGTGATACATTACAGTAACGTATTACTTTTTTGCTATAGCGCAGTAGTGTAAAGCATTACTAATCAATTTTCAGTAATATTTTACTCCGGACATGTTCAGTAATGCTTGCGATATAACACACTTTTAGCCCAAAATGTAATTGTTTAAAGAAAAGAAAAGAAGAAAACAGCAAGACCACAAGACATTAACGAATCAAAGATGCAGCAAAAAATTTTTAAAATAATAATAATTCGTGTTCGTGGTCAGTCAATAGATGCGTGTGGTGTCCACGTAAATAAAGATTAAACGACAGCTTCTGATATATTTGTTTAGCCTTTTTGTTTTAATTCATCTCTCTTTGTATTGTGTGACGCAGTCCAGTGAAGGTGTGTTTAGGGCAGGGTTTACAGGAGTGCGGCATGATTTCAGCCTCTGTGCTCGAGGTCCAAGGCTATTAGCTCCATCTGGCTCGCTGTTAGCCTCAGCTCGCACTGGACAGTGGAAATAATGGGTAAAGATAGCAGAAGACTGTACATTCACAAAATGAATGTATGCGCATCTTGTCATTTTACAGTTGCATATGGCATTTACATATAGTCCTGTTGTGTGTAATATGAATAGACCCAAGCAATTCACATACTTTTAACAGACCTGGATCGTTTGTGATTCTGGATGTCATCCTGTCTTGCATTGTCTTGAGACTTCACTTTTGCCAATTATAAGCTATATTGTTAGTAGCCTGGATAGCCCCCCCCCCCTGTCATTATGCTACATCATATCGTCCTCTACTGGATGTAAAATGCTCTGCAGTACATTTTGAAAGTAACTCAAAAGTAATACAGGAGTCATGTAACGCATTACAATATTACTGTCTCAGAATTGTTTTGTGAGGAATTACTTTTTAAATGACAGTAACAAGTAATCTATAATGTATTACAGTTTAGAAGTAACTTGCACAACACTGTTGATAACAAAACTGAAGCTTGATCTGCTGTCTACGAAGCTCATTGAGTCAGGACAGCTTGGAGGCTTTCATGTTAATGTGCACAGAGAAGGAAAACCACACGTCTATAAGCAACGACGCGGTTATCGGTAAAGTGGCTGAATCCAGTGCACTGATTAGCGTGGCTACTGATGCTGTTGATGCTATTCGCAGTGGAACCATAAACTACTGTGACTTGAACTGTAAACATTAGTTCAATATGCCTCTTTGTGAAAGAGTGGAATACATTTTAAATGCTTTATTTATTCTTTATTTATTTATTTTTCTGCTTTTGTTAATTTATCAACCTATCCTTGTGGAATAGTGGAATATTTTTTGTTAACTTCTCAGCTTAAGTGAATTATTATTTAAACTTTTACATTATTTGTTGAATTATGATATTAATAAAAACTACACAATAGGAAGAGCTGAACTACTTCATTTATCCCATTTGGAAAAAGTTTTTATTTGGAATTCCACCATAGAAAATGTGGTGAACCCCCCCCCGCTCTGGCCCTGGTGATGGGTGTGTGTGTGTGTGTGTGATGGGTGTGTGTGTGTGTGATGTGTGTGTGTGTGTGTGTGATGGGTGTGTGTGTGTGTGTGTGTGTGTGATGGGTGAGTGTGTGTGTGTGATGGGTGAGTGTGTGTGTGTGTGTGTGTGTTTGATGGGTGTGTGTGTGTGATGGGTGAGTGTGTGTGTGTGATGGGTGAGTGTGTGTGTGTGATGGGTGAGTGTGTGTGTGTGAGAGAGAGAGAGAGAGAGAGAGAGAGAGTGTATGTGTGGTGATGGGTGTGAGAGGTGTGTGTGTGTGTGTGTGAGAGTGATGTGAGTGTGAGGTGTGTTTGGTGTGTGTGTGTGTGTGTGTGTGTGTGTGTGTGTGAGAGAGAGAGTGTATGTGTGTGTGTGGTGATGGGTGTGAGAGGTGTGTGTGTGTGTGTGTGTGTGTGAGAGTGATGTGAGTGTGAGGTGAGTGTATGTGTGTGTGTGTGAGAGAGAGAGAGAGAGAGAGAGAGAGAGAGAGAGAGAGAGAGAGAGAGTGTATGTGTGTGTGGTGATGGGTGTGAGAGTGATGTGAGTGTGAGGTGAGTGATGTGAGTGTGAGGTGTGTTTGATGTGTGTGTGTGTGTGTGTGTGTTGCACCTGCAGGCGTGTGTTGAGCAGCATGAACTCCTGCTGTTTCTGCAGGTTCTGCTCGAGGGATTTGGAGAGCAGGAAACCCATCCTGAAGAAGAGACACCAATAAAATATAACATATAAAACTGCATCATCAGACACTTTCCTAATGTTTATTTCTACTGGAGTCTTTCAATAGAGTTCAAACACATCAGAACATGAAAATCACATCATTCATGACAAGAAAATTAAGCTTGTTTTAAAAGACCAAGATTGGATTGTGATATGATTTGTCTAACAATGATTTGTTATTTCAGCTGGAGATTGTGACTGGTTTGGCACTGATAGTTTCTTTTAAGAACTGTTAGAATTCTGTGATTATTTTATTTTTCTGTAAGCGAACTATAATATGAAGAACAGGAGTGTCCTTGGATCTGCTTCTTTATCTGTTCAGTCTTGATAACAGAAACAGTTTCTGCAAAAGATCGAGTTCATGAATCATCACAATGACGAAGCAGGAATCAAGGAGAACAAAAACATCGCGTTCTGGAGTGAAAACCCTCCAATCTTCAGTTTAAACACAAGAATATCTGGAGTTAAAGAGGATTTGAGGTTTGCTGAACTCTGTCTCGTGTTCACACACAAATAAACTTCACAGCAAACACAGTCAACAGCATAAATCAAGGCTGAACGTCAATCATACCTTATAATACTGATTCTGAAGTTCAACAAACACCAAGGGCACGCGAGCTCTGCGCACGCACTGACGGCACGTGACGTCACTGACGCAGAACGGTCTCGCGACTGATTGGCTCTCGCGCTCTGCCTCGACTCTCATTGGTTCTCGTGCGCAGACGTCAATAAACTCAAGCAAAGGACATTATTCCCGAAAGATCCTCTTGAGACACAAACGTTCATTAAAAGTTAATTAATTGACACCAAAACACCAAATACGTTGTGTCTTTGACAGTTTGTTTTAGGTAATTTTTAAGTCGTTTTGGATAAAAACGTCTGTTAAATGTATTAATTTAAATGTAAAAAGATTTATAAAACGATCAAATAAATTGTCTTATACTGAAATAAAATGTGTTGTCTTCTGAGTAAAGTACCGCGTGGTGTCACGTGACAGCGCCTGTTCGCGGTCTTCAGTAAGAGCGGCAAAAGATTGAAACAGAATTTATCGGTCATTAATTGTGAGGTAAATAAAGTAGAAGAAGAAGAAGACGTTACTGTAGAAGCTCATCTCATCTGACAGGTTTGAACTCGAAACTTTTGTGTTGTTTATTAACTCTACTTTCATTTAGTCTTTAATTTTAATAGCAGATAAAATACATATTGTTTTATTATAGGCCTATAGTTCCATATGCAGTTTTTTTTCTTTGCAGTAAAAGGTATAATCAGTCTGCAAGCAGCTCTTAGTCTTTAACGTGCAGCAGCAGTTCGTTTCCCGAAACATCGTTAACGAACTATGGTCGTAAGTTTCATGAAGTTTATTGATAACGACGGAAACTGCGACCATACTTGTTTTATATATATATATATATGTATATATATATATATATATATATATATATGATGTTCTAGATGAAAAAAAATGATGTTATAGATGGTTATATGATGTTATAGTTTATGTTCCGTTTACACGTCGATTCATTTTTTTTCTCAGAGTTGAAAAACAAATGGGACTTTAGAGTTTTAGTGGAGGGGAACTTGTAGAATATTTTATTTGTATTTTGTTTCTATGTTGTTCCCAGTTTGACGGTGCGTTAATAATAGAGTGCCGCTGACCAGGCGTGTGTAAATGGTCATCTGTATGTTAATCTGGACTCTTCTCATCATGTTGAGTTTGTGGAGCATCTCTGTCTACAGAGAGGTCAAAGTTATCATCATAGCGCCACCTGCTGACCACAGCAGTGCAGTCCTGCATCTGTCCTCGTGTTCATCAGATGATATGAACTGCAGCAAGCAGAGCACAACACAAGAACACTACAGGAATCGCACTGCACGTGTTTATTAGTCGCTTTCACCAATATTAGAAACAGTGCATCATAAGGAAAATAATAATAGCAAATTTAAACCATGGAAAAATACGTGACGAACAGAAAACCCAAAGTCAACAGAGCTGAAAGAAACAATCCCTTATCTGTAGTGGTATAAACTTCGGATTGATATATTCATATTTACATATTAGTTCATAATTACATGGGAGAAGAAACTAAATGTACAATGCTACAAAAAGTATTTACAAATCAATAAATACACACACACACACACACACTCAAACCAAATGAAAGGCAAAAGTACAAAGAACAATTCATTTTGTACAAAAATTACATAAAAGAAGATACAAAACCCGAGCAGGCGAGTTACAATAAAATCTTTTTTTTTTTTTTTCTTAAATCTTTTTTTGACAGTGAAAAAGACGAATGGCAGATATCTGTGTCCAGATCTGATCTGAGAGATCCTGGAAGCGGTCAGTGTTCCTGACCAGACAGCGCTGACCTCGCGCACTGAGACAGAGATCTTTGGCCCTTTGGGTTTAATTATCATAAACACAAGACATGAACACACATACCAAACATTAAAACATGGCATGCACACGCACACACACACACACACACACGCTCACATATAAAGGATCTATGGCAGGTCAGCTTTGTGAAGTGTGTGCATTCAGTCATGAACGACCTCTGAACTACAGGTAAAACAAAACAAACTCATTACAATTCATCTTCATTTCTCTTTTTCATCTTGTTTCTCTCTTCCTCCAATCTTCATCGTGTCTCCGAACCAATGAAGATCTGGAAACCTTCTGGCATTTCATTCTTATTTCAAACGCTATGGTCGTGTTTCAGAAGGGGGTTTCACGCATCGGTGTGCAGCGACAACGCAACAGGAAACAGGAACTGGAAATGTGTCAATGTGATAATGTGATGTGGGGCGCTGAAGTGTAACTTCACATGAAGGAGTATCGATGCACTGCAGAAACTGAAGACACCGGAGCACGTGTGATCTCTGAGTCGAGTTTCACTGAGAGCGTCTGCGCTGTTAGACTAGAAGAAGACTCGTGTTAGAAACTGCCGGGATTCAGTGCTCGTCTTGTTCCATATTCACTGCTCAGATTCACACATGAACACCATCTTAGACATCTTACTTTTACTTCTCTGAATGTGTGAGAAATGAAAGCATGAAACAGACGAAGAGAGAGATGTTTCATCGGCTTGAGCACCACTGTGTTAGTGAAGAGGAAAAACATTCTGATGAACGTGTGCAGTCTCTTCCTGTCATGTGATCAGTCAGGTGACCACTCCATCAGACCGTAGTTCATAGTATTCCAGATTCCACACTACACACGTCTGTCTCGGAGATTCAGGAAATGGTTGTAAACACACAGATGTTCTCTCAGGGAGAGAGTTTGGGCGTCCAGACGGTGACGAGCAGTTCATGAGAGACAAACCCAGCTCCTGCTGTACTGACACAAGAGTTTGGGTTCAGAAGATTCCCTTGGCGATCTTCAGACCTTTCTGCTTCATTCGGGGCAGCGTGGAGCTGGACACATGTTTGGTTCGGCCTGCTCTCGGGAAACCTCTCTTCTTCAAGACAAAGTCATAGTTGGCCGTGGAGTTCATGGCGTAAAAAACATTGGCGTTGTCGGGAATCTTCAGCTCTGTGTGGAAAGAAAACAACAGGACTTACTGTAAAATCAGGTCACTTTCAATATCTTCCAATCAAAAATCTGACAAAACCGAGCTCATCAGCAAGATGAGGAGGCAAATATCAGCAAAGGTATGTTTAAGCTTATCTTTTAGCTTGTTTATGACTGACCCTTTTCCTCACTGATCTTCTGAACCAGCTCATAATCCTCGGCTCGCTCGCGGTCCAGGTTGTGTTTCACCATGGCTTTCCTCACGACTGCTGGAGTCTTATCCTGACTCGTGACCTGAAACACACACATACACCTCCATCCAAGTCTGGTACGTCTCTACAAATGTACATCTGAGTTTGACAGGGTTCACAAACTTTGTGCACCACTGGAGCACATGGTAATTAAACTAGTTTGTTTACTCTTATATGATAAACACTTTTGGTGCGGTGTTGGGACCTGATATAAAACCAGACGAGAGCCTCTGATCTAGAAGATTCTTCCCGCTCGCTCTCTGTTATTTGACATGCTCTCACCAGTATGCTCTTGTACATGTTTCCGTTGTCCACGTCCAGACTGACTCTGATGATGCAGCAGTCGTCCACCTGCTGGTTGTAAAGTGGCAGAGAGAGAGACGAGTAGCTGGACACGCCGGAGACGGAGCGCTTGTGTGAGCGAGACCCTGTGACCGGTGTGGACGACACCGAAGACGAGGAGGCACTGCTGGAGCCAGAACCTGAGCCGAGACCCGACGCGTCCAGAGACGACAGAGACGTGGACTCCCAGAACTGAAGGACAGACAGACAGACAGACAGACTGAGCTTCTCTCTGGGGTCAGACTTCAGCAGTGAGAGAAGAACTGATGAGTCCAGAGCAGGTCAAATCCACAGTCTTTCACGTGTAGACACACACACACACACACACACACACACACACACACAACAGAAACACCAATGATGATGAACTCCAGAATGGAAGAGAGAAATGAGTGTTTTCCAGACATGGACGGTCAGAGACGGATGAGGTGAGAGAGATAGTACCGTGGGTATCAGGTCTGCCGTAGGGCCGCACTTCCCTAAGGTAGAATTGGAATGTTTTACGAAGGGCGTGGAGGTCTACAGGAAGGAAGTAGAGCTACAGTCACTGACAGACACAGCTGAGCTCCGGAGAGAGAGAACTTTACACACCGGAGGGCGTTTTCACACCTGCAGATCAACTGCTTTTGTCCAAAACAGGGATGTGAACTGTTGGATCTTCTTCTTGGTTGGGTTTACTTTGACAAAACAACATTTCAAAGAATACCAAAATCATGCGTTCTTGAAATCCACCTGTTTTGGATAAGAGCACCTACGACATTGGAGGATGAGGACATGCTTTGGAGTTCAACTGTGATGTCTAATGTGCTTAGCCACATCAATGACACTGCTGCTGTTTACAAAACACATTCCCATTATGAATTATGACACAGCTTGCTTCATTGGTCCACTGGTTTAAATTGCTTTCCCAGCACAATAAACCATTCCAAAGACTGTGTTTGTGTGGATCCAAGCATGCTGACTGTATTCATATATGCCTAAACAAACCACACTATGGGAGAAATACACTAGGCTCCAAAGTGTGGCCAAGTGTGAAAACGCCCATCGATATCATCAGCCCTGTTACAGCCTAGTATTAACATACATATAAAAGG
>NC_081801.1:85000-90000 GCF_963082965.1 Carassius carassius
AGAGACACACACAGAGAGAGACACACACACACAGAGAGAGAGAGACACACACAGAGAGAGACACACACACACACAGAGAGAGACACACACACAGAGAGACAGAGAAACAAACACACAGAGAGAGACACACACACACAGAGAGAGAGACAAACACACAGAGACACACACACACAGAGAGAGAGACACACACAGAGAGAGAGAGACTATTACACACAAAGAGACACACACACACACACACACACACAGAGAGAGAGACACACACACACAGAGAGAGAGACACACACAGAGAGAGAGAGACTATTACACACAAAGAGACACACACACTCACACAGAGAGAGACACACACACAGAGAGAGAGACAAACACACAGAGAGAGAGAGAGACTATTACACACAAAGAGACACACACACTCACACAGAGAGAGAGAGAAACAAACACACAGAGAGAGAGAGAGAGACTATCACACACAGACCCAGAGAACAAACCATGAGTCCACTGCAGTGCATGCAGGGAAATACTGACACACAGACATCAGAAAAGAGTTTATGACCATCAAGTGTCTTCTGTAAAACCAGAACAAATCACATCAATATCAACTCAACTCTTGATTATCATCTTTATTTCTACACTAACACATCATGCCTGTCTATAAAATGTGCAATAAATTATTTGTTTATAAATAATTGTAACCACTCTTATATTTACATAATCATGGTTACACCTTTAAAGTCATAATGTACAGTATTCAGATATCTCTGCTGTATGACATTCGATGGTGATCATGAATTGTAATGAATCAAACTCTTTAAATGTGTAACAATGAAAAGAAGTTTAATAATATATAATTGCAACTATTTATTACAGTTCATAACTGAAGGCAGAGTATATGGCAGAATTCATAAATGTTTTTAATTAGTATATATGCAAAATAGTTAAATTGTAAGTAATTTTCTACGATACATTCTATTATTATTGTCACTGGTGATGTTTGTAGTGTCTCTATGTAAGATAACTGTTCTTTCCTCCAGGTGAGGAGTGTTCGGATCCAGATGTGTGAATCGGTTCAGCACCGCAGGACTCGGTTCGTCGCTGATCTCGAGTCTCACAGTGTCCCGGATGCTCCGGATCCGCCAAACAGTGGCATCAAACATGACGGAACCGAATCCGAGCTCACATCCCGCCGATAACACCATCGGTACCGAGAAATCCGACCCAACTACAATCGCACACCGCCGAGACCATCTGCGTGCGACCGGAGGAGTGTGTGTGTGTGTGTGTGTGTGTGAGAGAGAGAGCTCGGGCTCCGCCTCTTTCTCCGCTCGGGATCATGACGTCATTTTCAGATCAGAACCACAGAACAGATCACAGTGAAATGTCAATCAACTCGGCGGCTGTGTGGGCGGAGCTCAGCAGTCCGCGCGTCTTATTTATATTCACTTAAGATAAAACTAAAGCGTCTTTATTCAGTTATTATCATCCAGAACAGAGATGCCACTGTTCCTGCTGATTCTCTCAGCACTAATAAAGATAGTTACCTCGTTAGGGTTCATAATCATAATGTATTTAACAGAGCTCAGTTTGTATTTGAATTCCCGGGATTATAATGTTTGAATGATACTTTTGTTTGAATGATACTTTTGTTTGGATGATACTTTTGTTTGAATGATACTTTTGTTTGAATGATACTTTTGTTTGAATGATACTTTTGTTTGGGTGATACTTTTGTTTGAATGATACTTTTGTTTGGGTGATACTTTTGTTTGGGTGATACTTTTGTTTGGGTGATACTTTTGTTTGGGTGATACTTTTGTTTGGGTGATACTTTTGTTTGGGTGATTCAGAGCGGAGCTGCAGCTGAAGTGATTTGATGAGCCCCAGAGCGCCGCCTGCTGGAGGAACAACATCTGCAGAGGTTAATCTGAGAAAACAGACACAGCTGCTACAGAAAAAACACACAAACTCTAAAATATTTATTGCACAAACTCTCTCAAAACGAGCTTGTGAATTTCATGAAGCTTCCGCCGCACATCTGGAGTGATTTAAAAGAGCAGAGTTCAGAGAGATGTCACTTGTATTCTGTCATGTGTGTCTGATGCACGAGATCCTTCTGGAACAGTGTGTTCAGGAGTAGAGATGGGTACTGAAACCCGGTATTAAACTGGCCCCGGGGCAAATTATGAAAGACCGTAGTATCAGTAAGATCGGACGCTATCGGTTCTGCTTTCGGTACTGGAGGGAAAAAAATTTATGTACTATGTATTTTTGCTTAATAATGTTATCGTGCACATTTTATCTCACCAAACATTTCTAATGTGCGATCATATTAAGACGTTTGTCTGTGAGATCTGCGAGATCGCTCATGCGCGCCGCAGAGGCTGTTTGTCAGTCACACACACACACACACACACACACACACAACAAGAACGAGCGCGGCGCTCACACACGCATAGGGGCCGTTCACATATCGCCAGAGGTGGAAAGAGTACAAAAATATTCTACTCAAGTAAAAGTACCATTACATTAATGAAATTTTACTTAAGTACAAGTAAAAGTACCAGTCTAAAAATCAACTCAAGTAAAAGTAAAAAGTAGCTCATTTAAAATTTACTCAGAGTAAAAATTACTTAGTTACATTCTAACAGTGGGAGGGAGTCAAAAATGGGACAGGTCTATTAATCTCAAACTAGTTGTTTTTAATTAAAGGAATCAGTTATTTAGAATAATAAGACATTTGGGCTGTTACCAGGCAAATCAGTATCAACAAACTCATCTTTTAATGCAGAGGAAATGCAGAAGATTCATTGGAAGTGGCATTTAGATGTATTACACTGTTTAGTGCAGGACAAGAATGCATTTAACCTGCAGTTACAAATGCATGAATAATGTTTTGATATACAAGACATAAAATGTTGAATACTCATTTGAAATGATAAGAAATTAATTATTTTAAAAAATCAAAAGATACTTTAAATGTGAAATTAAAATGGCCAGTATGTGTCAGCAAGTCACTGTTAATAAGTGAGTCATTGCGACTGAACCAAATCATTTAAACTGTTGATTCATTCAGGAACGAAACACTGTCACGTTGCTCAGAGACGCAAAACTGTGCTTTGGTGGCTGTGTTTGGAATTATTTTCTGTTGCAGAAATAGAGCTAAAAAAGGCAATATGGTGTCTAAAACGCAAGTCTCTTAATTAACTTGTTTACTGAACTGTTATATGTATGTATGTATATATTCATGATTATTTTTGGAGGAAAAGACGGCATTCTTTGTGTGATTTTGATTTAATTTATGAAATCTGCCCCATATCTTCAATTTTGTGATCATTCTAAATGCATTTTAGGAGACTGAATCACACAGTGAAAGAACGCACTATAAATGCGCGCGCACATCATTAAAACAAAAAACATGATATTATCGCAGACAATATATATAGCACACTCCTCACCACTGTCTTTTTGGCTAATTTGTGCAAAACCTCTTGCTAAAATGTCAAAGCTTCATTTTAACCACCAATGCAACGATGTAATTATTTAGCTTACCTCTAACGTTACATTCTTGAGAAGGGTTGATGTCCTGTCGAGATTTTATAAGCTGCTAGTTTGGTCTTCCTAGGCAAGCACAGCTTACACTGCATAATAGAGCATACATATGGCCAGGGGTTCACTTCATTCCCTTCGAGTTCAACTTCAGAATATGACGGGGTTTCGTTTTCAGCGTCTTTCTTGTGATTTTAGCGCCAGTTTGCCCTCCTGCCCATTATTTACTGACGTAGTTTCCAGGGAGCGATTTTTTTTTTTTTTTTTTTTTTACTCAGTAATTAATGTGTTTTAAAATGTAGCGAAGTACAATACTTTAAACAAAATATACTTAAGTAAAAGTAAAATTACAGATTTAAAAAATTACTTTAAAAAGTATTAGTACACAAAAAAGCTACTCAATTACAGTAACGCGAGTAAATGTAATTCGTTACTTTCCACCTCTGCATATCGCGCCTAAAAACGCATGGAAAACGCTAGACGCGTCACTTTCTCCTTTCCAAAAAAAATCGCTTTCAGTAGCTCGCTACTAAATTTATTTCAAAATGGCAATCCATATACAGCTATGATCAGCTGTTCCTTCATCTTGGCTGAGCTTTCAAAGTTGTTACGGGAAAAGATGAAACTGATTGGTTAGTTCTTGTCACATGACCTGCAGTGCGCTTGTGGCATTCTGAAAAGTTGAGATGTTTTAACTCGATGCGGTGCGGACACGCCTGGAAAAAACGGCGACCCTTAGGGGCTGTTCACATATGCGTCTTTTGCGCGCTCAAGTTCGTTATTTCCAATGTAGGCGCGCGGTTTGCGCACTCATAATGGAAGCGACGCGGTCCGACGAGCTCGTTTATTCCAGGCGCGTCCGCACCACATCGAGTTAAAAACATCTCAACTTTTCAGAATGCCGCAAGCGCACCGCAGGTCATGTAGCTTCCTTACCTTTTCCATAACAACGTTGAAAGCTCAGCCAAGATGAAGGAACAGCTGATAGCTGTATGTGGATTTTTAAATTAATTTAGTAGCAGAGCTACTGCAAGCAGTTGTTAGTGCTGCAAATCCATTTATCCTTTGCTGAAATTTCTGCGTCTTCATGGAGAGAGCAGGTCATGGTTGCTTAGCAACGGCAGACTCCTCAGGAGCGCAAGTGCCCCAAGGCTTTGGGGAAAAAAATCAGAAAGCGGCGCGACTAGCGTTTTCCACGCGTTTTTAGACGCGATATGTGAACGGCCCCTTACAGTACGAAAACTCTCGCTTAATACAAAGAGTGACGATGGCGGAGACAGTAAAACGTTCCAAAGTGTGGTTATACTTCACTAGAGTTGATGCAGACAACGCTGGTTGTCATAAGTGCAACAAAATTTTTGCATGTAAGGGCAGAAACACAAGCAATCTGTCAAAGCATCTTTCAAAAGTGCATTATGTGCAGAAAGAGAAATGCAAAGTTTTCGACTGCCTAACATAAC
>NC_081801.1:95000-100000 GCF_963082965.1 Carassius carassius
CCACTCTAATGAAAGCAACGTTTATATGAATATGAAAATAGGTACATACTGGTAAAAATGTATAGCGTGAATACATTGTAAGTCACTTTGGATAAAAGCATCTGCTAAATGCATAAATGTAAATGTGCTGCATGCTAATGAAATAAACACAAAACAAAAAGGACAGCGGTGAGAAAACAGCAGTTAAGAAAGCATCTGATCACAGCAATGTCCAGTGTGGAGCTAGCTAATGAAAGAATCGTTCTATTAGTGAATGCTAAAATAAATTAATTAATACAAATAAAAAAAATCATTACATTAAAGTGACTGACATAAAGCGTGACTGTTTTGATCACTAGAACACTGTAAGGTGTTTTAAGAGTGCTGATGTTGTGAATGAAATAATTTATTGATGATAAAATGTCTCAGCACTTTATTTTGTTCCACAGAAGCAAACGTTCATCATTCAGTCAGTTACTTGTTCATACTTTGACTAAAAGTAATTACCTTGTTTTATTTCTTAGAATTGTTAGAATATCTGTAACTCAGTGTTTTAACAAATTATAAAAGCAGAATAATAGCATAAAGAGTACTGATGAACTGGTGATATAATGGATGATTAGTTGATTAATTGTTGTAATAATTGTCTGTTGTTGTCCTAGTCTACACCGGATGTGTTCCGTTCACACCTGATCTCTTCAGTAATTTAACAGCAGCTTCTGATTGGTTCTATTTGTGTCGTTTGTTCTCAGTCTGAACATGGTGATCACACACACACACACACACTGCCATGTTTCTGGAGCTGTACATGACCCACCTGTGTCTCCAGCATCATCATCTTCATCATCATCACCGGGTTCAGGGCAGATCGATCAGCCCTCTCTCACGAGGGGCACATACTCACTGATCCGAATCCTCCATCTCCGAACCGAATCATCTCGAACCTTTCTTTGATTACAGTGAGAAACACGTTCAGATCAATATGTGAAATAATCCGGCTTCAGTGATGGACAATCCCGTTTATATAAACCACCATAACCGCACAGCAGTGGCCGAGAGGAAGAAATCAGGAGGCAGGGAATAAATCCATCATCACAAATAAAATCAGGACATTAAATCAGATTCAAAATGGAGGCGATGCTGAAGATCAATCAGCGCATAAATGATTTCATATCGTAATCGTTCACATTCATATTTCACCGCAGAATCGCAGGATCGGATCCGAGAGGGTTCGTGCGTCCGTTTAGATCCACAGATGAGAGAAACACTCGCGGAATCCGAATCAGGCCCGAAACCCGCAGAATCCGCTTCGATCCGAACCCGCGGATGATCCGGATCCGCCTTTATTCCGGCACCAATCCCGCGTTGTTATTCGCTCGCGTCCTTGACACAGATTCAGATCTTGCTCACATTCTGATGTGGGTTTGTGGGTCTGCGGCGTGAACGCGCACGGGACGCGGGGGGCGCGCGCGGGAGCGGAGGGCGTGTGCTCGCTGAAGATGACACCATTCAACATACTAGCCTACATACTACATACACTGCGATCAGATCACATCATGTATGATACAGCAGGCGTGTTTTATCCGCATTAATGCCAATGTGATAATCACGTGATGCTAATGAAGGCCTGACTGCGGGAGAAGTTTCCATGGAAACAGAGATGCTGACTGAACACTAGTGTACAGCATACTGCATACTATATACTGCATACTGCATACTGTATACTGCATACTATATACTGCATACTGCATACTATATACTGCATACTGTATACTATATACTGCATACTACATACTGTATACTATATACTGCATACTACATACTGCATACTATATACTGCATACTATATACTGCATACTGCATACTATATACTACATACTATATACTGCATACTATATACTGCATACTATATACTACATACTATATACTGCATACTATATACTGCATACTATATACTGCATACTGTATACTGCATACTATATACTGCATACTGTATACTGCATACTATATACAGCATACTTCATACTATATACTGCATACTATATACTGCATACTATATACTGCATACTGTATACTGCATACTATATACAGCATACTTCATACTATATACTGCATACTATATACTGCATACTATATACTGCATACTGTATACTGCATACTATATACAGCATACTTCATACTATATACTGCATACTATATACTGCATACTATATACTGCATACTGTATACTGCATACTATATACAGCATACTTCATACTATATACTGCATACTATATACTGCATACTGTATACTGCATACTATATACAGCATACTTCATACTATATACTGCATACTATATACTGCATACTATATACTGCATACTGTATACTGCATACTGCATACTATATACTGCATACTGTATACTGCATACTATATACTGCATACTGTATACTGCATACTGCATACTATATACTGCATACTATATACTGCATACTATATACTGCATACTGCATACTATATACTGCATACTGTATACTGCATACTATATACTGCATACTGCATACTATATACTGCATACTATATACTGCATACTATATACTGCATACTATATACTGCATACTGCATACTATATACTGCATACTGTATACTGCATACTATATACTGCATACTGCATACTATATACTGCATACTATATACTGCATACTGCATACTGCATACTGTATACTGCATACTGCATACTATATACAGCATACTTCATACTATATACTGCATACTATATACTGCATACTATATACTGCATACTGTATACTGCATACTGTATACTGCATACTGCATACTATATACAGCATACTTCATACTGCATACTGTATACTGCATACTGTATACTGCATACTGCATACTATATACTGCATACTGTATACTATATACTGCATACTACATACTGCATACTATATGCTGCATACTGTATAATGTATACTATATACTGCATACTGCATACTGTATACTGTATACTGCATACTATCTACTCCTTCAAAACAGCACGCAGCACGTAAGTATAAACGTTTCAAACAGCTGTTTTTGTGTAATATCATAAACATTAGACCTCATTACATTAGTGGGTGGTGTCCTGCTTTTATTGTACAAATGAATACATTCATTTCGCATTCTTAATCCAAACTTGTCAGCCTGATCACACACTTACTACTAAATATTGTAGAAACTGAATTTTCTGAAAAGTTGCTTTCCAATGATTGTATCGTAAAAAGCGATATAGAAATAAACTTGAATTGAATGCAATTTAACTTATTAAAGATATAAACTTATGGAGTCAAAACAAAGCAGTATTGCAAGCTCCAACTTGACTAAAACGCAAAAGAAAAGCAGCGTTGCAAATAAATATATGGCAATGGAAAATGTGTATTGCAAAATTAATGTGTTTGCACAGTTTCATTTATATTTTGCAATACTTTATTTTTGTTTGCAAAATTTATTTTCTTTTGCAATTTTTTTTTTTTTTTTTTTGCAAAAAGCACATTTATTCTTTCTCAATACTTTCATTTTCGCTTCCAAAACTATTTTCTTTTGCAATACTTAAATTGTTTTTCAAGTGTATGAGGCCCTGTTTTGAGTTCATATAAACTCGGGATTCGGAGATGAAAAATCTCTAATTGTAAGATTCCCTATGCTTAAACATTAGGGACCCTATCATACACCCGGCGCGTTTGCTAGTTTCAGTCCGGCGGCGTTCGCATTTTTAAAATAGTTATAATAATCATCGTTAAAATAGGGCCCATAAACTCGTAATTTTTAGATAAAAAGACACAAATACCTTGTTTATATTTTTCAGTCATCACAATGGAAATGACTGACAAGCAGGAATCCATCAAAGCTCCGCGCGATGAGTCAGGTAATATGTGTGTGTGTGTGTGTGTGTGTGTGTGTGTGTGTTGGGACGATTGTGCAATTAATTAGCCAATTTAATTTCATCATTATAAGTAGTAATAAAATGAATTGCAAATAGGTAGCCTAATTCTAATACATGCAATGATCCATCATTACATTTTTATATTTATGTAGCCTACACAATAATATTATTTTACACTGTAATCCTTTTGTTTTTAATATTTGGCATGTTTGTGTGATGCGCATCCCTGTGTGTACCGGTAAAACTTTTCTACCAACGCGCTCTTTAAATAACAAACAAAACAAAACAAAAAACACTGCACCATTGACTTTAGACCAGGTTTGAGTTGGTCTATGGCGCAGTCTATTCTCAGCTCCTGAAAATAGCAATGCGCCTGAACACACCTCTTGTTTAGACCAGCACGCCCATGGGTGCACAACTGGGCGCAAATGCATTTGCGGATTAAACGACGTGGCGCTGGACTGAAACTAGCAAACACCTTGCGTCACATTGCGTCACATTGCGTCGGGTGTATGATCGGGCCCTATGCGTTTAATCTCGCGATGTAACATAAGTAGCGACCAATCTTCTCTTCTCTTTGTGATGTACTGAATGTGTGCTTGTGATTTAAGCAGAAGATCCAGTTAGGACATTTTATTTTGCCAATATTTATTTATTAAGCTTATTTTATCTTAGTTAATTTACAATATTAACAGAATAAACAAACAGGAGAAAATTTAAAAAAAAAACATTCTGCCATGACATTTTGATTAAAAATGACAAAAGAGAAACATGCACTGATGAATCTTTCCATTTCTCCGTTAAGGCTGCTCGGTTCATTGTAAAGATGTAATGCTGCATAAAAGCCAGACCAGATAAAGCCTGCTCTGAGCCACTTCAGCAGTATCACAGCATCACCACCTCTGAGCAGCAGGTGTACACACATCAGAAGAGATTCTGTGCCCCCGTTGAAGTGTAATTTTAGCATAAAAGCAATAACGCTTTTAGAAGCCAGATTTTTTATTTTATGCTGACTCAAGCTGACTATCAGAGTTTTGTGTTTCTTTGTCATTGACCGTCGTCACACTCCTGCAGTGAGATCAGCTCTGTGTCTGTGTAACATGAGCAGTGTGCTGA
>NC_081801.1:102500-107500 GCF_963082965.1 Carassius carassius
CCCATCAGCAGATCAGAATGGATCAGCCTCACCCTTCCACTGGTTGTTGGGGTCCGTGGCGAAGGTGTAGTAAATGGGACCCACGATCTCATTCATGCCCTGAACGTAAGCGATGCCTGGGTTGAGTTTGGCGTAGATGAAGAGGATCCGCTCGACCACTTCCCAGTGCGCTTCACAGCCGTTCGGCAGCACCTCGTACTCATTAGAGGGATACAGGTTTAACGCCTTCCCCGGAGAACTCACCTGAAACACACCCACAACATCACACACACACACACACACACACACACACACACACGTGAACATCACTCTCTCTCTCTCTCTCTCTCGGTTTCCGTTTGCGTGCGTGCGTGCGTGTGTGCGTGAGTGAGTGGTTGTGGATGGAGAGCTAGCGTTTTACAACTTTTTGATACACGACTGTGGTGAGCTTTCTCCTCTTTTTCACTCGCATGAAAAAGGTAAGACATCATTTATCGCTTTTTCTTTTTTCAAAGACGCTGAATAGGAGGGCTGTTAGTATAAACAATCTATTGTTTTATTAATATTTATGCACCTAATATTGGGACTGAAAGAATAGATTTTTTTGTAATATTAAGAAAAGTCTTGAACAAAGTGATTGTGATTATGTTATTTTGGGTGGAGACTGGAATTGTACTGTGGATTTTAACATTGATAGGCTTAGTGAAGAGCCTCATTTGGAATCCAGGAAAAACCTAAAACAGTTATTGCTTCATTTTGATTTGGTAGATGCATGGAGAATTACTTTTCCAAATGTAAAACAATATACATGGGTGAAAGTTGTGTATGGAAGGGTGAGGGCAGCCAGATTGGATAGATTGTATATGTCACAAGAGCTTAGATCTAAATGAACTGATAGCTCTGTTAGACCAGTCGGGTTCTCTGATCATCATCTTATTATAATAACACTTCTTTTAAAGCAAGAAGCAAAAAGATCTCAGTGGCATTTTAATAACAAACTACTTCAGGATGATGTTTTTTGTGAGAACTTTAAGATTTTCTGGGAGAAGTGGAAAGTAAAAAAACATTCTTTCGAGTCTTTAAATCAGTGGTGGGAGATTGGAAAGGCTCAAATTAGAATTTTTTGTCAACAGTATACCTCTTTTTCTTCTGTGATGTTAAAACAGGCCATAGAGGAGGTGGAGCGGGCCATAAGACGAATTGAAAATAATTTTTTAAATGATGAGGAGACTGGAAATAATGAACTGCAAACAAAAAGGTTGGAGTTGAAATCCTTGTTACAAGAAAAAGTGAAAGGAGCAGGTGAGGTCACGATATATTCCGTTAAAAGATATGGATGCCTCAAGTACTTTCTTTTTCAACTTGGAGAAAACTTTTGTGAAAGATCAGCGTATGACATGTTTAAGATGTTTAGATGGTCATGTAACAACAGATGCGCTGTGGACTTCTATACCAAGTTGTATGACAAGGAACAATGTGATGAGAAATGTGTCCAGGAGCTTTTAGAAGGTCTTCCTCAACCGTGTGAACCAGAACAAGTGGAACTGGATAAAGAATTAAGCTTGGAAGAACTCACAGCTGGGTAAATCAGCTGGCATCTGGGCGTGCACCTGGAGTAGATGGACTCACTATTGATTTTTATTAACACTTTTGGAAGGTTATTGGCTCTGATTTACATGAGGTTTTAATGAGTTCGTATGATGAAAATGTACTCCCAGCCTCCTGTAGAAAGGCTGTTCTCACATTACTTCCTAAAAATGGAGATTTAACTGAACTTAAGAATTGGAGACCTGTTGCTCTTTTGTGTACCGATTATAAAGTGCTCTCTAGAGCCTTGTCTAATAGGTTAAAGCCTTACATTGGTTTACTTGTACACAGTGTTGGGAAGGTTACTTTGGAAATGTAATAGGTTACAGATTACAAGTTACCTTGTTTAAAATGTAATAGTAGTGTAACTTTTTTAATTACTTTAATAAAGTAATGTAACTAATTACTTTTGAGTACATTTTGATTACTTTTATAAATTTCTAATGAATATTAATTTGCAACTGTTAATCATCTTCAACCATTTTACACCATGCAGGTTTAACCTTACAGTAGTGCTCAATACCGTCAGACTTTCACCATCCTTCATCACTTGAATTAAGATGATCACATTTGAACACATCCACCACACAATCAGACTTTACTTAGAGATTGATCTGAAGTTCAATGCAGATTTAAAATCAAAAGAAATAGTTTATAGATACTGTTTTTGAAACCAAATCTTTGCATAACTACAGGCATCTAACTGCATCTAACAATGGTTTGGGGAAAAATAGTTAATAAAAAAATAAAAGCATATACATCAACTCAAATACGGTTATCTAATAAGCATGTGTCCTATTTTGTGTACTAAACTCCTGAAACATTGGTGTCTTTCTGAAACACTGCTGTCTCTTTGTATATGATATGATGATAGTTTCTCAAAATAAGTAAAAAATGCTCATGAAGTGACTGTTCTAGAGATTCATTTCCATGAGGGGCGGACTGGGAAATCTCCCACTCATACACCCACAACCCATTCTGAAACATGGACAACCCTATTATTATTTTTTTGGACCTGACATGAAAAAGATTTGAATCCTTAGGTTGGGGACATGCAACGTAATCAAGAGTTCTCTCCTGAACTGCACCTTCACTTCCATTATCCATCCATCTCTCTCATGACTTTAATACTGAAGATTTTTATTTGACTTTTACCATGTTTTGTAAGTGCAATTTTGTTTTTTTGGCAAATTAATTACCACTTGTATTTATTTTTACTACAAATTCCATAGTTAAACCACGGTTAGTGCCATACCATAGGCTATATTAATTTTCCTAAGGGTTGTGTTTTTGTATCCACTAGCTCCCCCTAAACCTATGATAAAATATGATGATTTATCTGCTAACTTACTACTGTAACATTACAAAAGATAATAATGACGTCGTTTATACAGTATTTTGAGTGATTGTGAGCAATGTGCTGCTGCTGCTTGACTAAGTAAACAAAGACAAAACTACATTAGCATATTTACAGATGAAACTGACCTGCACCTGAAACCCTGAACAGAAGTGTCGCTTCTCTGCTCCAGCTGTGCGCTTACACAGTTCACTCCGGTCTCTCTCTCTCGCATTGATTACTCGGAGTCTGATCCAAACCGTTCGGCGGAGGCGCGGAGAACCATTGCCAGTCACGACTAACCGATTCATGATTTATTAGAAATTTAATTATCGAATGGCGGATTCGGAAATAATCGCTTTAGTATATTCGGCCTGCAATTATACAATAACAATATTAAAGTAGAAGGCCAAATCGTCTGCCAGGCCACCGGGAATAGTCCCGGTTCTCCCAATGTCCAGTCAGCGCCTGATTTCCACAGACACGCAGAACGTGTATGATTCATATTCAGTCTTTTTGCGGCTTAATATTCACAGACATCAGTCCATATCGGGTTTTGATTCAAGTGTACTGACCTACTTTTGATTTATTCGTCCAATATGTGGCATATTGCGTCATTATAGGCTGAATTCCATTTTTATGACTGGATTCTACTAAAGTGTTTTCCGCGTCTCGGAGATTATGGGCCATATGTCTTAGTGCAATTTGGGAAAGTATAAGCTGTATGTGGATGTGTGTAAATATTCAAATGTAATCCTCTTTGTAATCTTTACAATTTTCATAAGTAACTGTAATTTAATTACTCATTTTTTCTTAGTAACTGTAACTGATTACTGTTACATTTATTTTGTAATTAAATTACGTAACGCCGTTACATGTAACTAGTTACTCCCCAACACTGCTTGTACATATGGATCAGACCTATTGCATTCCAGATCGGACTATAATGGACAATTTGTTTTTAATGAGAGATGTGATAGATGTGTGTAATGTATATAATGAAAGTGTTGGAATTTTATCCCTAGACCAAGAGAAAGCCTTCGATAGAATAGATCATAATTTTCTATTTTCAGTTTTCAAAGCTTTTGGTTTTGGAGAAACAATTATAGCTTGGTTGAGTCTTCTTTATAATAATGCTTCCTGTATGGTCAAGGTGGGAGGGGGCCTTAGTCGACCAATACCAGTTAAAAGGGGAATAAGACAAGGCTGCCCTATTTCGGGACAGCTGTATTCATTATCAATTGAACCCTTTTTATGTTTTTTAAGAAAGCATTTGTCTGGTTTTAGTTTACCAGGTTGTATAACTGATTCACCTTTAGTTGTATCTGCGTATGCAGATGATATTAATATTTTTGTCAAAAATGAAACCGATATACATTCAGTGGTAAATGCTTTGAAGTGTTATGAGAAGGCTTCCTCGTCAAAAATTAATTGGGATAAAAGTGGAGCTTTAAAAGTGGGACAGTGGAAAGAGGAAAAGATACCTGTTTTACCTGGTGGTTTGAAGTGGGGAAGTGATTTTGGGTGTTTTCCTTGGCACACAACAATTTCAAGAAAAGAATTGGGAGGGGGTAATGGAAAAGGTGTGTGCAAAAATTTCTAAATGGAGATGGTTGCTTCCCCAGATGTCGTACAGAGGATGTGTTTTAGTAATCAATAATTTGATTGCTTCTATGCTTTGGCATAAAGTTATGGTTTTAAATCCACCAAAGGCATTGATTACAAGTGTGCAGAAGATAATTCTGGATTTCTTTTGGTCAGGGTATCGTTGGATTAGGGCTGCTGCTCTATATCTCCCACTTTGTGAGGGAGGTCAGGGGCTTGTTGATTTATCTTCTCGAATACTGGCTTTTAGACCTTTATATGAAAATGGATTGAGATGGCATGAAACTGCAAAATTGCTTTTACAGAAGGTAGGGAGGTTGGGTCATAGTAAACATTTTTTTCTGCTGAAAACTTTTGTTATGATTCAGTTTTGCAGGCGTGGCAAATTTTGAGAGTTTCCAGAGATTCAGGTGCTCTACCTGGTGTGTGGATCTTTGAAGAGCCATTATTTTATAATCAATTATTTTGTGTAAGTACTTTAAATTTCTAGTAG
>NC_081801.1:125000-145000 GCF_963082965.1 Carassius carassius
AGCAATGCATGATAAAAACATGTCACTCAGACTCTGTGTGTGTGTGTGTGTGTGTGTGTGTGCAGGTCCAGAGGAACTGCTGTCTGACGCTCTGTAACTTCAGTATTCCTGAGGAGCTGGAGTTCCAGTATCACAGAGTCAATCTGCTGCTGCTGAAGATCCTGGAGCCGGCGCGTCAGGACGAGTCCATCCAGCGCATCGCCGTCCATCTGTGTAACGCTCTCGTCTGTCAGGTCGACAACGACCACAAAGAAGCCGTCGGCAAGATGGGATTCGTCAAGGTGGTGTGCTCCTCATTGAGCTCTGCGTTTCTGTGAAGTTTAGATGTTTGCTCTGGTACACTTAGCATTTGAAATCTATAAAGTGCTGCATTTATAAAGTGATAGTTCACCCAAAAATTGTATTTCTATGTATGCGCCAGTTTCTTATTCATGTTGTTTTTAATGGGAGTAGCATTAGATTGTTAGCATGTAACGTGTAGAATCTGCGTCCATCTAATAGTTTGATTTGTCTCGTCACAGACGATGCTGAATCTGATCCAGAAGAAGCTGCAGGACAGAATGGTGAGTCCTCACTAAATCTGACTCCTCGCCGATTCGTCACTGAATCTGACTGATTTGTCACCGATTCGTCACTGAATCTGACTCATCACTGATTCGTCACTGAATCTGACTGATTTGTCACCGATTCGTCACTGAATCTGACTCCTCACTGATTCGTCACTGAATCTGACTGATTTGTCACCGATTCGTCACTGAATCTGACTCATCACTGATTCGTCACTGAATCTGACTGATTTGTCACCGATTCGTCACTGAATCTGACTCATCACTGATTCGTCACTGAATCTGACTGATTTGTCACCGATTCATCACTGAATCTGACTCCTCGCTGGTTCGTCACTGAATCTGACTCCTCGCCGATTCATCACTGAATCTGACTCATCGCCGATTCATCACTGAATCTGACTCCTCACCGATCCGTTACTAAATCTTACTCCTCAACAATTCATCACTGAACCTGACTCATCGCCGATTCGTCACGGAATCTGACTCCTCACCAATTCGTCACTGAATCTGACTGATTTGTCACTGAATCTGATTGATTTGTCACTGAATATGACTCATCACCAATTTGTCACTGAATCTGACTGATTTGTCACTGAATCTGATTGATTTGTCACTGAATCTGACTCATCACCAATTCGTCACTGAATCTGACTCATCACCAATTTGTCACTGAATCTGACTGATGTCACTGAATCTGACTCATCACCAATTCGTCACTGAATCTGACTGATCGCCGAAAATGTCAATGAATCTGACTGATTTGTCACTGAATCTGACTCCTCACCAATTCGTCACTGAATCTGACTCATCACCAATTCGTTACTTAATCTGATTGATTTGTCACTGAATCTGACCCATCACCAATTCGTCACTGAATCTGACTCCTCACCAATTCGTCACTGAATCTGACTGATTTGTCACTGAATCTGACTCCTCACCAATTTGTCACTGAATCTGACTGATTTGTCACTGAATCTGACTGATTTGTAACTGAAAATGACTCACCACCAATTCGTCACTGAATCTGACTGATCGCCGAAAATGTCACTGAATCTGACTGATTTGACACTGAATCTGACTCCTCACCAATTCGTCACTGAATCTGACTCCTCACCAATTCTTCACTGAATCTGATTCCTCACCAATTAATCACTGAATCTGACTGATTTGTCATTGAATCTGATTCATCATCAATACGTCACTGAATCTGACTGATTTGTCACTGAATCTGACTCCTCACCAATTCGTCACTGAATCTGACTCATCACCAATTCTACACTGAATCTGACTCCTCACCAATTAATCACTGAATCTGACTGATTTGTCATTGAATCTGACTCATCACCAATTCGTCACTGAATCTGACTCATCGCCGATTTGTCACTGAATCTGACTGATTCGTCACTGAATCTGACTCATCGCTGATTCGTCACTGAATCTGACTCATCACCAATTCGTCACTGAATCTGACTGATTTTTTCACTGAATCTGACTGATTTGTCACTGAATCTGACTCATCATCAATTCGTCACTGAATCTGACTGATTTGTCACTGAATCTGACTCATCATCAATTCGTCACTGAATCTGACTCATCACCAATTTGTCACTGAATCTGACTGATTTGTCACTGAATCTGACTCATCACCAATTTGTCACTGAATCTGACTGATTTGTCACTCAATCTGACTCATCATCAATTCGTCACTGAATCTGACTCATCACCAATTTGTCACTGAATCTGACTGATTTGTCACTGAATCTGACTGATTTGTCACTGAATATGACTCATCACTAATTTGTCACTGAATCTGACTGATCGCCGAAAATGTCACTGAATCTAACTGATTTGTCACTGAATCTGACTCCTCACCAATTCGTCACTGAATCTGACTCATCACCAATTCGTTACTTAATCTGATTGATTTGTCACTGAATCTGACTCATCACCAATTCGTCACTGAATCTGACTCCTCACCAATTCGTCACTGAATCTGACTGATTTGTCACTGAATCTGACTGATTTGTCACTGAATCTGACTCATCACCAATTCGTTACTTAATCTGATTGATTTTTCACTGAATCTGGCTCATCACCAATTCGTTACTGAATCTGACTGATTTGTCACTGAATCTAACTGATTTGTCACTGAATCTGACTCCTCACCAATTCGTCACTTAATCTGACTCATCACCAATTCGTTACTTAATCTGATTGATTTGTCACTGAATCTGACTCATCACCAATTCGTCACTGAATCTGACTCCTCACCAATTCGTCATTGAATCTGACTGATTTGTCATTGAATCTGACTCATCACCAATTCGTCACTGAATCTGACTGATTTGTCACTGAATCTGACTCATCACCAATTCGTTACTGAATCTGACTGATTTGTCACTGAATCTAACTGATTTGTCACTGAATCTAACTGATTTGTAACTGAATATGACTCATCACCAATTCGTTACTGAATCTGACTGATCGCCGAAAATGTCACTGAATCTGACTGATTTGACACTGAATCTGACTGATTTGTCACTGAATCTGACTCATCATCAATTCGTCACTGAATCTGACTCATCACCAATTTGTCACTGAATCTGACTGATTTGTCACTGAATCTGACTGATTTGTCACTGAATCTGACTCATCACCAATTTGTCACTGAATCTGACTGATTTGTCACTCAATCTGACTCATCATCAATTCGTCACTGAATCTGACTCATCACCAATTTGTCACTGAATCTGACTGATTTGTCACTGAATCTGACTGATTTGTCACTGAATATGACTCATCACTAATTTGTCACTGAATCTGACTGATCGCCGAAAATGTCACTGAATCTAACTGATTTGTCACTGAATCTGACTCCTCACCAATTCGTCACTGAATCTGACTCATCACCAATTCGTTACTTAATCTGATTGATTTGTCACTGAATCTGACTCATCACCAATTTGTCACTGAATCTGACTGATTTGTCACTGAATCTGACTGATTTGTCACTGAATATGACTCATCACTAATTTGTCACTGAATCTGACTGATCGCCGAAAATGTCACTGAATCTAACTGATTTGTCACTGAATCTGACTCCTCACCAATTCGTCACTGAATCTGACTCCTCACCAATTCGTCACTGAATCTGACTGATTTGTCACTGAATCTGACTGATTTGTCACTGAATCTGACTTATCACCAATTCGTCACTGAATCTGACTCATCACCAATTCGTTACTTAATCTGATTGATTTGTCACTGAATCTGGCTCATCACCAATTCGTTACTGAATCTGACTGATTTGTCACTGAATCTAACTGATTCGTCACTGAATCTGACTCCTCACCAATTCGTCACTGAATCTGACTCATCACCAATTCGTTACTTATTCTGATTGATTTGTCACTGAATCTGACTCATCACCAATTCGTCACTGAATCTGACTCCTCACCAATTCGTCATGGAATCTGACTGATTTGTCATTGAATCTGACTCATCACCAATTCGTCACTGAATCTGACTGATTTGTCACTGAATCTGACTCATCACCAATTCGTCACTGAATCTGACTCCTCACCAATTCGTCACTGAATCTGACTGATTTGTCACTGAATCTGACTGATTTGTCACTGAATCTGACTTATCACCAATTCGTCACTGAATCTGACTCATCACCAATTCGTTACTTAATCTGATTGATTTGTCACTGAATCTGGCTCATCACCAATTCGTTACTGAATCTGACTGATTTGTCACTGAATCTAACTGATTTGTCACTGAATCTGACTCCTCACCAATTCGTCACTGAATCTGACTAATCACCAATTCGTTACTTATTCTGATTGATTTGTCACTGAATCTGACTCATCACCAATTCGTCACTGAATCTGACTCCTCACCAATTCGTCATGGAATCTGACTGATTTGTCATTGAATCTGACTCAACACTAATTCGTCACTGCATCTGACTGATTTGTCACTGAATCTGACTGATTTGTCACTGAATCTGACTGATTTGTCACTGAATCTGACTCATCACCAATTTGTCTCTGAATCTGACTGATTTGTCACTGAATCTGACTCATCACCAGTTCGTCACTGAATCGGACTCATTTGTCACTGAATCTAACTGATTTGTCACTGAATCTAACTGATTTGTAACTGAATATGACTCATCACCAATTCTTCACTGAATCTGACTGATCGCCGAAAATGTCACTGAATCTGACTGATTTGTCACTGAATCTGACTCCTCACCAATTCGTCACTGAATCTGACTCCTCACCAATTCATCACTGAATCTGACTGATTTGTCATTGAATCTGACTCATCACTAATTCGTCACTGCATCTGACTGATTTGTCACTGAATCTGACTGATTTGTCACTGAATCTGACTGATTTGTCACTGAATCTGACTCATCACCAATTTGTCTCTGAATCTGACTGATTTGTCACTGAATCTGACTCATCACCAGTTCGTCACTGAATCGGACTCATCGCCAATTCATCACTGAATCTGAAATATTTGTCACTGATTCTGACTGATTTTTTCACTGAATCTGACTGATTTGTCACTGAATCTGACTCATCATCAATTCATCACTGAATCTGACTCATCATCAATTCGTCACTGAATCTGACTCATCATCAATTCATCACTGAATCTGACTCATCGCCAAAAATGTCACTGAATCTGACTGATTTGTCACTGAATCTGACACATCACCAATTCGTCACGGAATCTGAATGATTCGTCACAGAATCTGACTGATTTGTCACTGAATCTGACCTTATCGCCGAAAATGTCACTGAATCTGACTGATTTGTCACTGAATCTGACTCATCATCAATTCGTTACTGAATCTGACTCATCACCAATTTGTCACTGAATCTGACTATTCACCAATTCGTCATGGAATCTGACTGATTTGTCACTGAATCTGACCTTATCGCCGAAAATGTCACTGAATCTGACTGATTTGTCACTGAATCTGACTCATCATAAATTCGTCACGGAATCTGACTGATTTGTCACTGAATCTGATTTATCGCCGAAAATGTCATTGAATCTGACTGATTTGTCACTGAATCTTCAAAGTAATGCAAAAACAAAAGTGCTGCATGGGGTATAAAGTCTCGGTGCTCTTTGGTTGTGGGATAATAAATCTCTGAAGATAGGAACTCCAAGGCACTCGAATATCTCAGTGAAAAAATTAAAAAGCCTTTATTACATTCTTGGCTTGCTTTTTTAAAAAATGGTGAGAGGTACTGACTCATCACCAATTTGTCACTGAATCTGACTGATGTCACTGAATCTGACTCATCACCAATTTGTCACTGAATCTGACTGATGTCACTGAATCTGACTCATCACCAATTCGTCACTGAATCTGACTCATCACCAATTCGTCACTGAATCTGACTCATCACCAATTCGTCACTGAATCTGACTGATTTGTCACTGAATCTGACTCATCATAAATTCGTCACGGAATCTGACTGATTTGTCACTGACTCTGATTTATCGCCGAAAATGTCATTGAATCTGACTGATTTGTCACTGAATCTTCAAAGTAATGCAAAAACAAAAGTGCTGCATGGGGTATAAAGTCTTGGTGCTCTTTGGTTGTGGGATAATAAATCTCTGAAGACAAGAACTCCAAGGCACTCAAATATCTCAGTGAAAAAATTAAAAAGCCTTTATTACATTCTTGGCTTGCTTTTTTAAAAAATGGTGAGAGGTACTGTATGGAAGCAAAATAATGACTTATGTCTTTGAAACAAAAAAGCATGCTGAATAGCACTAACTGAAAAATAATGCATTGAATTAACAGTACTTGCATTTTAATGCCTTGAATTTCCAGGGCTTGCATTGTTAGGTCTTGAAATTTTATATAGTTGTTCATTTAAGCTGTGAATATTTCAATTAAAAATATTTCACACACCTTTTCATAATTAAAAAATCAATAATTCATATTCACGTTCCAGAATTCACTTCCAAAATATTAAATCGGTTAAAAATACGATGTATAATATTCAACAGGCAAATTTCGGTCCGTTTTATTTCACTTTCCAAATTCGCTTCCACAAATTCAGTGGTTAAAATTCGGCAGATAATTCGCCCTTTCACATCCGGGAGCTGCAGGAATAGCAGTAGAGCACAGAGATATGATCTCTATCTACTGTCAGTCGCTCACCAGCAGGTGGTGCAAGCAGCTGTTAAATAAGGCCAAAGCAACAGGTGGATTAAGTAATACAGTTACAAAAACTGATCTGCAGAAATTAAGCAAGCGCTAAGTAGAAGTTTTGATTATCGGGGCATGTGGAAAAGCTGATTGTGCGTATGTTTATTTCAACCTCTTTGCTGTGACCAAGTAAGCAGCATTCAAAGGAGATTATTATGGTGTTTTACCCAACGCTGAATTACAGAACTAACCCTACATCTAAGGAAGACACATATTGCTTTCGGTTGTTTAGTTTGCCTAACTTTGTGTCATGGCTTGTGAGTCGCTGTGCTGTAATACTGGGGATCCCCTCACGTCACACTCCAGGATTCCCCAATGACGAGTAACACTTCTCAGTCAATTAATACTGTGATATAAGACCTCAGATCTCAGAATAGATTTTATTGAGGATTATGCAAACTATATACAGGCAAGCAAATGGGATCAAAAAGAATCCAATGCGCTGCATTTTCAATAGTTCACGCTTACATATAATTAGCTGAGGTATGGAATGCGTATTTGGCGTGCTGTCCGGGGAAGGGCTCCGAGCTCGGGAATGGCCCGAACCTAGAGTACCCCCCCTTCCCCGTCTATTTATAAAGTGAACTTGAAGTGAGGAGATGGGGTGGAGGAGGGATGCTGATAAACCGTCAGTGGATAGAGGTAAGTCAGCGATATTTATACTATGGGATTGATTACTTGATTATGGTCCACCTGTGTTGGTTAGGCTAAGTATCTGACGCGCTCCTCCCGAATCTTATTAATAAAATTACATTTCTTTATAATTGATTTCCATTACCACTGGTCTATAAAGTCGACAGTCACACAAAGATATCAATACCATGATTAGTTTTAACAATATGCAACCAATTTATATTAACATAAAAAATGAGTTAAAAACAATCTAGGTATATTCTGAAAATGGAAACTGAAGAAATTATTGACGTGCTACCGCACCCAAGGGACCGTCTGACAATTCCACTGACTGGGTTAAAAGGTCCAATGTGTTTTAATTAAAATTCTAAATAACACAGTCAAATTCTTAATCTTGTATTTTTCATAGTGATTTTCTACAGGTGAGATTTTGCCAAAACCTCCCTTCATATATTTACAGTATACAATTATTTACATATTAAAGATCCCTGGAAAGGGTTTTCATGTTCCAACAGTTGTAGTACATTGCTAGATACAAGACTGACTTACTAGGGATGGGCGTTTTCCACAAATATCACATTCGACTATTTGAGCTCACAAAAAAAAGAATATTCGAATATTCGTTTATTTAAATTAAGTTTAATGAGTCAGACATTTTTCAGCAACATTTGTTTTCGTCATTTTGAACAAGCTTACACACAATAAGCTTGAACATTACACATCGTGTTTTGTAGCTGAAAACCTTTTACAAATGCGTGCAAACAAATAAAAGTACAGATTAAAAGCAAAAAAATAATAATAAGTGAACAAAGAAAAAACGTAAAGCAGCCTGCAGCAATTAGGCTATTGTACACTTAACTTTTAAACTGTCAGCAAATCTTTTTTGCTTTTTTTTCTATTCTTTCAAATGTTCTTGTTAAGAAATACGGCATGTAAACATGATTGGGGGAAAGTCGGCTCCTTAGTCTGTTAACAATAAGGCCAGCCGCGGAGAAAACGCGCTCTGATGGCACAGACGTAGACGGGACTCACAAATAACGGTGTGCTAAGCGAATAAGTTTTGTGAAGCGCTTCGTGTTTTCGTTTCACCACTGAATGGGATCCTCATCTGGTGGAATACATGGAATACATGGCTCCAGCAAGAACTGTTCCCACTCGTCTCGGCTGGACTCTCTGTAATCATCGCTGAAGTACTGGCTCAGCCTTTGCCAGCCTTTTCCTACGAGTTGTTATTGCATCCTCTTCATCGTTGGTGACGGCGGCTGCATCCGCACCACTTGCATCAAGGAAAATGTTCTGATAATGTTCAAATAAAGTTTTTTTTCTTAATTCTCTCATGTTTTCATCGAGAAACCTGAGATGTTTGTGCCGAGGGTCTAGGGCAGACGCGAGAAGATGAGTTTCCACTGTATTCTCCAAGTTAGCGGTGTTTATTCGTTGCATGAGAGATGCTGCAACAATGTTCTTGAATTCGGTCACTTTCTGTGATTCTCCACGGCATATTTGAAGTACTGTAGAAGACCGCAGTTCTTAGGGGGCGTTCACTTATCGCGTCTTTTGCATGCTCAAGTTCGTTATTTCCAATGTGGGCGCGCGGTATGCGCGCTCATAATGGAAGCGACGCGGTCACGATTTCGGGACCGAAATTTGCCTGTTGAATATTATACATCGTATTTTTTAACCGATTTAATATTTTGGAAGTGAATTCTGGAACGTGAATATGAATTATTGATTTTTTAATTATGAAAAAGTGTGTCAAATATTTTTAATTGAAATATTCACAGCTTAAACGAACAACTATATTACATTTCAGGACCTAAAGATGCAAGCCCTGGAAATACAAGGCATTAAAATGCAAGTACTGTTAATTCAATGCATTATTTTTTCAGACATGCTTTTTTGTTTCAAAGACATAAGTCATTATTTTACTTCCATAGTACTGACTCATCACCAATTTGTCACTGAATCTGACTGATGTCACTGAATCTGACTCATCATCAATTCGTCACTGAATCTGACTGATCGCCGAAAATGTCACTGAATCTGACTGATTTGTCACTGAATCTGACTCATCATCAATTCGTTACTGAATCTGACTCATAAATAAAGAAGTTGGAAAAAAATTTTTTGTGTCATTTTATTTCAAGTCATGAAAACATGTTTGTTTAGATATTTCTTATTTTATCTCAGCTGATTTTATTTCTGGTACTGAGAATGTGTTTTTCTGGTTTAACGTGTGTGTGTGTTCAGTGTGATCAGGTGATGGAGTTCTCGTGGAGTGCGCTCTGGAACATCACAGACGAGACGCCTGATAACTGTCAGATGTTCCTGGAGTGTAATGGCATGAATCTCTTCCTGGAGTGTCTGAAGGTCTGTTCATCACAGTTCCAGTGTATATATTGTACACAGCCTGAATAATGACTGATTGTCAGCAGAATCTCTGCTCCTCCCTCATGTGTTTGATATCTGCTCTCTCGCAGGAGTTTCCTGATAAGCAGGAGCTGCACCGTAACATGCTGGGGCTGCTGGGTAATGTGGCTGAAGTGAAGGCGCTGAGGCCGCAGCTGCTGACCAAGCAGTTCATCACAGTGTTCAGGTGTGAAGTGTTTCTCTGCGTGTCATTGGCTCAGTGTTCAGGTGTGAGTCTAACACCGTGGCTCTGCTCGCAGTGAGCTGCTGGACAGTAAAGCGGACGGCATCGAGGTGTCCTATAATGCCTGTGGAGTCCTGGCACACATCATGTTCGACGGGTCGGACGTCTGGACCATGGAGGAGCCCAGCAGGTCACATGTCATGGACAAGATGTGGGCAGCCATCCAGAGCTGGGACGTCAGCTCGCGACGCAACATCAACTACAGGCACGTCAGCGACGGGGGGGGGCGGGGGTTCGTACCATTTTCTGAGGTTTGACCAGTGGAGCAAACACTCACTCATTCCTGTTCCCTTTCGAGAGTACTCTCGTACTGCGTAAGCTAGCTTACGCTATGGGAAAAGATCCCCTTTTCTCGAGAATATGAAGCCAAAAATTATCCTTAATTTTTAAATAATGTAAAACGCAGTGCTGCAGCACAGCAGACCCAAGCGAAGCGGCTCGCGCGCTTATTGGCTGTGCTGCGGCAACTGCAGCAACCTATGGTGAGGCGGCGGAGAGTAACGAACCAATGGGGGCGCTTCGCGCCCATTGGACGTCAGAGCGCGCCAAAATAGGCGTGGCTGGAACTATATAAGCCACCGCTTCACCATAGGGATCAGATTTCATCTCCTTCAGCGATCTCACCTGCACTTCGCTGTCTTCTCCGGAGAAGCCTCTACACGCCGTCGAAAAGCCTCTCAGCGGGATAGCACTGCAACGCAGATCTGAGGACGCCGGCTCGTGCTTCATCTCGACGCCGCCTTCAGCACTCGCTTCCTGCTGCGCCATCCGGCGTGACTATATCCTTTTCAAAGCTAGTGTGTTTGCCACTGCATCACACTTTTTTCCTCCAGAATTCGAGGCGTTGTTTCAAATGCCTCGGGCCTGCGCTTCCTGCCGAGGCCCTCTGCCCAGCGAGGACCGCCACATCATCTGTGTCTCCTGCCTGGGCCGCGAGCATGCTGAGAGCGCACTCTTCAAGGGCGGCTGCCCTGAGTGCGACGACATGGCTATATCGACCCTGTGGGCTCGATTAGCTCAAACCAGCCACGATGCTCCACCCGCTCCGCCTCTTCTCTCTCAAGTGCCGCGTAAGAAACGCCGCGATCAGAGAATGCCTGAGCATACTGCTACACGCGAGCTCACGCCGGAACACTCCCCGCGTGCCTCGCCCGCTCTCTCTCCTTCGCCTGTCCTCTTCGTGGACGAGCAGCGCCAGTCCCTGCTCACCAGCGCCCCCTTCTCCTTCGGAGCGCCTGAGGCGGAAGAGGACAGACATGACAGCCTTTCTCTTGCCGCGTCCAGTAGTGAGGAATGGTCGGGCTCCATTGCGGAACCCCCCCCCTCTACAGCACCCAGCTGCACCGGACAACGCGCCGATATCGACGCGGAGCTTACTCGCGTGCTTACAAGGGCTGTCAGCGACCTTCAGCTCGACTGGTCTCCTCCAGACGAGCCCGCTAAAAGCAGGCTGGACGAATGGTTCCTGCAGGGGCGCCCTTCGGCCCCTCCGCAAAGAAACGCCCCCTTCTTCCCGGAAGTTCACAATGAACTCACGAAGTCGTGGAAAGCCCCATTCTCCGCACGCTTGAAGACTTCTGTCTCGTCAGCGCTCTCCTCTGTCGACGGCGCCCGAGACCACGGTTACGAGAGCCTCCCCCCTCTCGAGGAGGCTATTGCTGCACACCTCTGCCCGCCCTCAGCCGCTGGATGGCGGTCGAAGCCTGTGCATCCATCCAAGCCGTGCCGCACCACCTCAGCTCTCGCTGGCCGAGCTTACACCTCCGCTGGTCAAGCTGCTTCGGCTCTACACACCATGGCTGTGCTGCAGGTTTTTCAGGCCAGACTTCTCCGTAACCTGGACGAGTCTGCCCCAGAGACCTATGACTTTAAAGATCTCCGCAGCGCTACTGATCTAGCCCTGCGTGCGACAAAGACCACAGCACAAGCGATCGGCCGAAGCATGGCAAGCCTCGCTGTTTTAGAGCGACACCTCTGGCTCACGCTCACGGAGATGAAAGACGCCGACAAATCCGCCTTTCTTGACTCTCCTATCTCGCCTTCCGGCCTCTTTTGCCAGTCGGTTAAGGGTTTCGCTGAACGCTTCACTGAGGCTCAGAAAACGTCACAGGCAATGAGACACTTCCTGCCGAAACGCTCTAGCTCTGCTGCGGGACGCCGTAGAAATGCGCCGCCCCCTCAGACCTCGAAGCCATCGCAGCCAGACTTACAGTCTCGCCCAGCGACCAAAACCCAGCACCGCTCTCGCTCTACGAGCCGCAAACCGCCAGAGAGACGGGGACCTCGGCCCAGGATTGTGCTGAACCCCGAGCCTCCGAAGCCCTCCTGACCTTCGGGCTGAAAAGACCGTGGTTAAGTCCCGCTGCGGCCGGACCACCACACAAGAAACCTCACATGCTTCCTCCAATCCCCTCACTAAAGGCGGTTGGAGATGTCTATACTGCAGTAAACGAGCCTGTTACAATGCACGCACGCCTGCACACAAACGCCGTTTTCACGGCGACCTCAATAAAGCACAAAAAGAGCTTTTTCTATGTAGGCAGTGTGCCCACTACACAGTACGCACCCCTACATGTATACACACTCCCCCAAGTGTCACAAAGACTCACTCGGGTCTCCTTTCATGCCCACCTTCCCGCTCGCGCCGGAGGTGCTCTAAATGTAGCGCGCGTGCCCACTTCTCAGTGCGCAACCCTACAAATAAGCGCTGTCACCACAGTGTCACAAGCACAGCATACTCGAGCTACTGGTCCCCTCATAACAGGCGGCCAGTGCCCGAAGCACATTCAACCCATAGCCGCACGAGCCGCTGCATGGCAGGCCATCCCCGGCATATCAAATTGGGTTTTGAATATAATAAAACGAGGTTACTCGCTCCAGTTCGCTCGCAGACCGCCGCGTTTTCGCGCCGTGGTCGAAACGAAAGTGAAAAGCGAAATGACACACGTCCTTCGCGCCGAACTGATAAACCTTCTTGCAAAAGGGGCGATAGAAACTGTCCCCCCTGCGCAGCGCGAGTCAGGCTTTTACAGCCGCTACTTCCTCGTACCAAAAAAGGATGGCGGTCTCAGACCCATCCTAGATCTCAGACGTTTGAACAAAGCGCTTATGACGCGATCGTTCAAAATGTTAACTACCAAACAAATACTCGCGCAAATTCGCCCGAGGGATTGGTTTTTCTCAGTGGATCTGAAAGACGCTTACTTTCACATTCAAATAGCACCCCATCACAGGCCATTCTTGAGATTCGCCTTCGAGGGGCAGACTTATCAGTACATGGTTCTTCCATTCGGCCTCTCCGTAGCGCCCCGTACGTTTACACGGTGCATGGATGCCGCTCTCGCACCCCTGAGCATGCGGGGAGTGCGAGTATTGAACTACCTCGACGACTGGCTAGTTTTAGCCCATTCCGAGGAACTACTGACGACACACAGATCCTGGATCCTCAGCCATTTAGAATGCCTGGGTCTCACGATCAACACTGTCAAGAGCGCTCTGTCTCCCAGCCAGAGGATTTCCTTTTTGGGGATAAACATAGACTCTGTGACATGTACAGCGCGTCTGACGTCACAGCGCGCTCTTACTATTCAGCATTTAGCCGTGTCGTTCAAAGCCGGGTCTCTTTACCCGCTCAAACGATTTCAGGAAATGCTAGGTCTGATGGCATCAGCCTCTGCGGTTCTCAAACTGGGCCTGCTGCGCATGCGCCCACTACAGCGCTGGCTGAGAGACCGTGTTCCAGCGCGCGCCTGGATTTCCGGCCGCGCGCGCATCAGGGTGACCCACGGCTGCATCACAGCTCTGGCCCCTTGGAAAATAGCCAACTGGTATCAGTTAGGCGTAAGCACGGGCGCTGTCTCGAAATGGAAAGTAGTCTCGACAGATGCATCCAACCTCGGTTGGGGCGCCCTGTACGAGGGCAGGTCTGCCTCCGGCCTCTGGTCGAGCCCGGACCGACTGTTACACATAAACTGTCTGGAGATGATAGCGGTCGAACTATCCCTGAAAGCTTTCCTCCCATTTTTAAAGGGCCACCACGTTCTGGTCAGATCAGACAGCATGTCAGTGGTGGCCTACATAAATCGCCAGGGTGGTGTCAGGTCAGAAACCTTGCACACCCTGACCGAGCGTCTTCTGACATGGGCACATTACAATCTGCGCTCGCTAAAGGCAGCGCATGTACCTGGCATCCTGAACCGGGGCCCGGACATGCTTTCCAGGGCGAATGTTCCCCCTGGGGAGTGGTCTCTTCACCCACAGACGGTTCAGTTGATGTGGAGCATCTTCGGCAGGGCAGAGGTCGACCTCTTCGCCTCAGAAGACAACGCTCATTGCCCAATATATTTTTCAAAGAGCAGGGACGCGCTGGCCCTCGATTGGCCCAGACGCCCGCTTTATGCCTTCCCACCGGTCGCGATGCTACCGCAGGTCATCGATCGGGTCAGGAAGAGCAGATGTGCTATGCTGCTAGTAGCCCCACTCTGGACGACCCAACCTTGGTTCTCCGAGCTGATGCAGCTGTCCAGTACAGCCCCATGGCCAATACCGCTGCGGAAAGATCTCCTCACGCAGCTGAAGGGCGCGCTCTGGCATCCCCACCCCGAACTTTGGGCCCTTCATGTATGGCCCCTCAACGGGTACCCGGGAACCTCCCTGAGGGAGTGTTAAAGACCATTACGGAAGCCAGAGCGCCCTCAACCAGGCGCCTATACGCGCAGAAATGGTCAGTGTTCTCCACCTGGTGCGGGACACGGAACCTAGACCCTCACTTATGTGACGTGACGGAGATACTCTCCTTCCTACAGGAGCGTTTAGATGCGGGCAGATCCCCGTCTACGCTCAAAGTGTATGTGGCAGCCATTGCAGCTTCTCATGCTCCGGTGGCCGGCCTATCACTGGGAAAAGACGAACTGGTCATTCGTTTCCTTAAGGGAGCTCGTCGGATGAACCCTCCCCGACCCCCTTCAATCCCTTCCTGGGACCTGTCTACGGTCCTAGAGGCCTTAAAGGGCCCCCCTTTTGAACCGCTTCAGTCTGTCGATATGAAGCTTCTTTCGTTCAAAACCGCTTTTCTACTGGCTCTGGCCTCAGTCAAGCGAGTGGGGGATTTACATGCGCTATCTGTAAGCGCTGACTGTCTCGAGTTTGGGCCTAATGACTCCAGAGTCATTCTCAGACCAAGACACGGCTATGTCCCCAAGGTGCTCTCAACACCGTTCAGAGCGCAGGTCATCTCGCTGTCAGCCCTTTCCTCGCAAAGCGACGAAAGCAACGCGAGCTTCATCTGCCCCGTCAGGGCTCTTAAAACCTATATTGCGCGCTCCGCCTTATTCAGGAGGTCGGACCAGCTCTTCATATGCTTTGGTGGGCGCACCCGAGGTCTCGCCACCACGAAGCAAAGCCTATCGCGATGGATAGTAGACACTATCTCGCTGGCTTACAAATCTAAGGGCCTTCACTGCCCGTTCGGCATCAGAGCCCATTCCACCCGAGGTATGGCCTCGTCATGGGCGTGGTCCTGCGGGATACCACTGGATGATATCTGTGCGGCGGCAGGCTGGGCCTCTCCGTCCACATTTATTAGATTCTATAATCTGCAAGTCCCTGCCCTGCAGGCCAGGGTACTTTCTATATAGACGTGCTAAGCCTTATCACGTCCCCCTTTTTTCGTTCCCTATATAAAGCTCACTAAGGTTGGCTGTTGGGACTGGGATTTCTCCTGCTATAAAGCCCCGAGCTCTCGCCTCGGGCTGTGACAGGTCGAAGTTCCCGAGCACGCACGGCGTTTTACATTGTGTTCCCATAGCGTAAGCTAGCTTACGCAGTACGAGAGTACTCTCGAAAGGGAACGTACTCGGTTACTAACGTAACCTCGGTTCCCTGAGATGAGGGAACGAGTACTGCGTAACCTGCCGTGCTATGTGCTCGGACCGGGTGATCGCTTCAGTCGATTTAAAACCTGATCCCTATGGTGAAGCGGTGGCTTATATAGTTCCAGCCACGCCTATTTTGGCGCGCTCTGACGTCCAATGGGCGCGAAGCGCCCCCATTGGTTCGTTACTCTCCGCCGCCTCACCATAGGTTGCTGCAGTTGCCGCAGCACAGCCAATAAGCGCGCGAGCCGCTTCGCTTGGGTCTGCTGTGCTGCAGCACTGCGTTTTACATTATTTAAAAATTAAGGATAATTTTTGGCTTCATATTCTCGAGAAAAGGGGACCTTTTCCCATAGCGTAAGCTAGCTTACGCAGTACTCGTTCCCTCATCTCAGGGAACCGAGGTTACGTTAGTAACCGAGTACGTTTTCTGCTTCTGCTGGGAAAAAAGTCCAGTTGAATGTAAATTATGTAATTCTAATCGTGTGGTTTTGTGTTGCTCTGAGAAAGGTGTATGGAAGTAAAATAATGACTTATGTCTTTGAAACAAAAAAGCATGCCGAATAGCACTATCTGAAAAAATAATGCATTGAATTAACAGTTCTTGCATTTTAATGCCTTGTATTTCCAGGGTTTTGCATCTTTAGGTCCTGAAATGTAATATAGTTGTTCGTTTAAGCTGTGAATATTTCAATTAAAAATATTTCACACACTTTTTCATAATAAAAAAATCAATAATTCATATTCACGTTCCAGAATTCACTTCCAAAATATTAAATCGGTTAAAAAATACGATGTATAATATTCAACAGGCAAATTTCGGTCCATTTTATTTCACTTTCCAAATTCGCTTCCACAAATTCAGTGGTTAAAATTCGGCAGATAATTGTCCCTTTCACATCCGGGAGCTGCAGGAATAGCAGTAGAGCACAGAGGCATGATCTCCATCTGCTGTCAGTCGCTCACCAGCAGGTGGTGCAAGCAGCTGTTAAATAAGGCCAAAGCAACAGGTGGATTAAGTAATACAGTTACAAAAACTGATCTGCAGAAATTAAGCAAGCGCTAAGTAGAAGTTTTGATTATCGGGGCATGTGGAAAAGCTGATTGTGCGTATGTTTATTTCAACCTCTTTTCTGTGACCAAGTAAGCAGCATTCAAATGAGATTATTATGGTGTTTTACCCAACGCTGAATTACAGAACTAACATTACATCTAAGGAAGACATATATTGCTTTCGGTTGTTTAGTTTGCCTAACTTTGTGTCATGGCTTGTGAGTCGCTGTGCTGTAATACTGGGGATCCCCTCACGTCACACTCCAGAATTCCCCAATGACGAGTAATGCTTCTCAGTCAAATAATACTGTGATATAAGACCTCAGATCTCAGAAGACATTTTATTGATGATTATGCAAACTATATAGACAGTTAAGCAGATGTAAAATATGAACGAACGCTCAAGGTTTCACGCGGTTTCCCTCAGAAATCTGTTAAAGAAAAGAAAACACGTGGCTCAGCGCACTAACAGTGACAGCGATTTAAAAACAAACTCACATCTTACTGATGATGCAAACTATATACAGACAGATGAGGATATGAACGCAAGTTACGGAACAAGAAAAAGTGCATGTTATATATATAAAATAATTTAATTTATTTAAAAAATAATTAATGAATGAATAAGGGGCCATTCACATATCGCGCCTAATAACGCGTGGAAAAGGCTATGTGCGCCGCTTTCTCCTTTTTTCCAAAGTGCTCGGGCAGAAGCGCTCCTGAGGCTAAGCAACAATGACGTGCTCTCTCCATGAAGACGCGGAAATTTCAGCAAAGGATAAATGGATTTGCAGCACAAAAAAAATCGCTTTCAGTAGCTCTGCTACTAAATTTATTTCAAAATGGCAATCCATTCAAAGGAGATTATTATGGTGTTTTACCCAACGCTGAATTACAGAACTAACATTACATCTAAGGAAGACACATATTGCTTTCGGTTGTTTAGTTTGCCTAACTTTGTGTCATGGCTTGTGCGTCGCTGTGCTGTAATACTGGGGATCCCCTCACGTCACACTCCAGGATTCCCCAATGACGAGTAACGCTTCTCAGTCAATTAATACTGTGATATAAGACCTCAGATCTCAGAAGACATTTTATTGAGGATTATGCAAACTATATGCAGGCAAGCAAATGGGATCAAAAAGAATCCAATGCGCTGCATTTTCTTTATAATTGATTTCCATTACCACTGGTCTATAAAGTCGACAGTCACACAAAGATATCAATACCATGATTAGTTTTAACAATATGCAACCAATTTATATTAACATAAAAAAATGAGTTAAAAACAATCTAGGTATATTCTGAAAATGGAAACTGAAGAAATTATTGACGTGCTACCGCACCCAAGGGACCGTCTGACAATTCCACTGACTGGGTTAAAAGGTCCAATGTGTTTTAATTAAAATTCTAAATAACACAGTCAAATTCTTAATCTTGTATTTTTCATAGTGATTTTCTACAGGTGAGATTTTGCCAAAACCTCCCTTCATATATTTACAGTATACAATTATTTACATATTAAAGATCCCTGGAAAGGGTTTTCATGTTCCAACAGTTGTAGTACATTGCTAGATACAAGACTGACTTACTAGGGATGGGCGTTTTCCACAAATATCACATTCGACTATTTGAGCTCACAAAAAAAAGAATATTCGAATATTCGTTTATTTAAATTAAGTTTAATGAGTCAGACATTTTTCAGCAACATTTGTTTTCGTCATTTTGAACAAGCTTACACACAATAAGCTTGAACATTACACATCGTGTTTTGTAGCTGAAAACCTTTTACAAATGCGTGCAAACAAATAAAAGTACAGATTAAAAGCAAAAAAATAATAATAAGTGAACAAAGAAAAAACGTAAAGCAGCCTGCAGCAATTAGGCTATTGTACACTTAACTTTTAAACTGTCAGCAAATCTTTTTTGCTTTTTTTTCTATTCTTTCAAATGTTCTTGTTAAGAAATACGGCATGTAAACATGATTGGGGGAAAGTCGGCTCCTTAGTCTGTTAACAATAAGGCCAGCCGCGGAGAAAACGCGCTCTGATGGCACAGACGTTGTCGGGACTCACAAATAACGGTGTGCTAAGCGAATAAGTTTTGTGAAGCGCTTCGTGTTTTAGTTTCACCACTGAATGGGATCCTCATCTGGTGGAATACATGGAATACATGGCTCCAGCAAGAACTGTTCCCACTCGTCTCGGCTGGACTCTCTGTAATCATCGCTGAAGTACTGGCTCAGCCTTTTCCAGCCTTTTCCTACGAGTTGTTATTGCATCCTCTTCATCGTTGGTGACGGCGGCTGCATCCGCACCACTTGCATCAAGGAAAATGTTCTGATAATGTTCAAATAAAGTTTTTTTTCTTAATTCTCTCATGTTTTCATCGAGAAACCTGAGATGTTTGTGCCGAGGGTCTAGGGCAGACGCGAGAAGATGAGTTTCCACTGTATTCTCCAAGTTAGCGGTGTTTATTCGTTGCTTGAGAGATGCTGCAACAATGTTCTTGAATTCGGTCACTTTCTGTGATTCTCCACGGCATATTTGAAGTACTGTAGAAGACCGCAGTTCTTAGGGGGCGTTCACTTATCGCGTCTTTTGCATGCTCAAGTTCGTTATTTCCAATGTGGGCGCGCGGTATGCGCGCTCATAATGGAAGCGACGCGGTCACGATGCGCACGCGGAGCGACGCGGTCCCGTTTTTTCCAGGCGCGTCCGAACAGCATCGAGTTAAAAACATCTCAACTTTCAGAATGCCGCAAGCGCACCGCAGGTCATGTGACAAGAACTAAACATTCAGCTTCATCCTTTCCCGTAACAACGTTGAAAGCTCAGCCAAGATGAAGGAACTGCTGAACATAGCTGCTTACTTGGTAACAGCAAAGAGGTTGAAATAAACATACGCACAATCAGCTTTTCCACATGCCCCGATAATCAAAACTTCTACTTAGCGCTTGCTTAATT
>NC_081801.1:152500-167500 GCF_963082965.1 Carassius carassius
TCGCTTACTGACTTTGGTTTTTGTTTTAGCTCATTTGTGTGTGTTGAAGTTGGTTTTCCCGCAGCTCTGACAACCATCTGCAAGTTTTCCTCCCACGCTGGACAATCCTCGCTTAATTCAACTGGTAAGAACTCATCTGAAAAGTCTGTGTCGTCAGCCAACGGTAGATGATCGCTCCCCTGTTGTTCTGTCTTATTCTTTGGCGCTTCGTCTTTGAAAGTGACCCGAGGCGTCCTGGCGGCTTCGATCTTTTCCTCTTCCTCCAGCTGCCGGAAGTCGTCAGGTTCACAGGGCGATGAAGACGCACTGTTCCTAAAGAAATCGGTGATCTCTTCCTGCTCTTCTGCCTGAGTGTCCACTTCTTCTTCTTTGTGGTGTATCTCGTATCCGGCGAGTCTGAAAGGGTCATGCTGTTCTTCAGGACGTATCTCAGGAACAACTTCTCCCAGAGTCTCCACCCTGAGCACAAACTTCTCCAGATATCCTCTGTCCTCGGAGTCAGACGCTTGACTGTGGAAGGATTTCTCAGAGGTCACGCTCTCGACGTCATCGTCCTGCTTCCTTCTGGTTCCGACGGCGTCTGCGTACAGGTCCGAGTAGAGAAACGCCAAGGCTTTGGGCTCCTCCAGCAGGTTGGGATCAATGATTTTCGGAGGACCTTCAGGAAGGTATATGGGAGTGAGGACCGACTCCTCGCTTCCAAACAAGACGCTTCCACTTTCCTTCAGAGAGGATTTGGAAAACTCTCTTTCCTTTTCACTAACACTCGCAGCAGAAGGTGGCTCACTCCCTCCGCCGTAAAACACATCGTCCAAGTGTTCGCCAGAAATGTCAAGCATACTCACAGCTGAGGAGACTCCAGAAAGTCTTGTTTCTACTTCAGGACCAACTGCTTTATCATCTTCTTCTGTGAACTTGTCCTCTGTTTCCTGCTGGGCTTCTTCTACTGGTGATGCTCCGGATGGAGCTTGATGGTCAAGGAGCGTGAACTTCTCAAAGTAGTCTTCAGCTGTCTGTCCTCTTCGGGACACTTGAATGGGCAGAAACGGGATCTGGACACTGGGCTCTGGTATCACTGAAACGCTCTTCTCCGTCTCTACAGTATCAGTATAGATGTCCAGCTCAGGTTCATCCAGGATCTCTGGGGATTTCACAGCAGGTGTCTCCTCGAGGTAATACAAGTTATCTTCCAGACCTTTGCTCTCCTCTTCATCCACGGTGAAGACTCTCGGTGGAGCGATGATGTTTAGTATCTCAGATCCTTCAGAGACGAGACTGAACAAACGCTGGTGCTTTTCTCTCTGATCAGCTGTTTTGTACTCCTCTGTTCCTTCTTCTGGTGTCACATTGGGCCGGGACACTTCCACCATGGCCGGTCTCTCCGCTTCAGCGAGGATCTCATGACTGACCTGATGGAGCATCTTTGGTTTCTCAGACTTGGGCTTCCTCTTCCTTCTGCTCATCAGTTCTTCGTCCATAATGAAGAGGATCCTGCCGGCCGCTCCGGAGCCGCAGCTGCTGTATCCGGGTTCATTGAGCTCGGAAGCCCAAGGTGTGGAGCAGCGGCTGGAAGCGGTTTCCCAAACGATCCCGCTGTCCTCGCTCTGGACCGTCACCATGGAGAAGGACGGATCCATCATCAGGCAGTGGAGCTTCGGCTTGACCGCTCCGTCCTGGACCACCTCTCTCAAGCTGCAGGGTAGTGAACATTGATTCATCATTCAAGCATTTCATTAATAACAAAAAGTCACGCTAACAGTTGTAATAGTCATGCATTCGCAGGCTTGTGCAAGCAGGAATACCAGTGAAGATTATAAATGAACAGCCGAGGTTTGACATGGCTGATATCCTCTAATCTGATGTGTGTCTGAGCTTCTCACCTGTTGCTCAGATCCTCCACTTCATCGTTCAGCTGTTCTTCAGCAAGCGAGTCTTCCAGCAGTGCTGTCATCTGGCTCTCTGGATCCATTATTTCCATTGTTTCCATTTTTGTTGCAGGTTGCATTAATCAGAGGTGCTTTACAGGCGAACGGGTCGCTCTGTTCGTGTCAGTTCAGCTGTGGGAGCTTTCTCTTGCTCAGCATTATCTGTAAATAGCTTGACGTGGCGCCTGTTTTCTGCGAGAGCTGCAGAATGCAGTGAGGCATGGTGTATCTACTCGCAGGTGCCAGTCATCCTCAAAAGGTGAAATTTTAATTGTGCTAAACCCTAAGGCTGTCCAGAGTTTAACTTTGTGGTCCTGGTGTCACATTGTGAAAGCAGGGATTGGGTTTTTTGCTTCGCCCCGCCAAACCTAAAAATACTTCACAGATACGTGAGCTTCTCCGAGGTCCTGCAGGTCATGTGGAGTTGAAGGAAAACAGACTAGATGTTGAGTTATGGGCTGCATTAAACTACACAAGTCAAACATTCACCCAGAGACCAATCAGAATGAAACATGTCAAAATCTGATGCATCTGTGGCGTCACTCCAAGATCTGGTTGCTTCTGAAATTCAGTTTTTGGGTGTTGTGTTGCAGCAGTAAATAGGTTTAACATTCTATTGCTGTTTATATATTTCATCATTTTCCCAGTAAGAGATTCTCACGTGACCCTTTTTAGGTTTCCCATAGTTACAGAAGGTGCAAAAATGTAAGAAAAATAATTTTACAATTGCAAACTTTCGATTTATTTTCTAGTTATTCTCTGTTTTAAAATATTTAGAGAGGTCCTGGGTTTAAATCCCGGATGAGCCCCACTTTGTTCCGACCTTCCCTCTAATGAATTTAAGAAGGAAAGATTATGTAACATAAACAAAAGGACTGTTTAATGTTTTATTAATCCACTCAAGACAACACAAACTGAATCAAACGATGTATTGTAATAATAAAGAGGACTATAAAAAGAGCTCTATATAAATTGGTGAAAATGTGTGAGACAGGTAGAAATGGGTCACAAGATTTTTCACACAAGTTAATTTTGTTCTTCAAAATCATTTATTTTTACAAACCGTGCTACTGATTTTTATGAGGAGAGGGTAAAAGAAAACCTGTTGAAAGTCTGAAACTGTAGTCTACATCTGTGATCTGGAGAAAAGCACCTGCTGATGTCTGTCACTGCAGTTATGAGTAACTCAAGATCAGGACGAAATCAGAACCTGAGAGAGAGAGTGTTTGAGAGCATGTGAGAGTTTGTGTGTGGTAAAGTGTGCTCTATTTGTGCTCTAACCAGCTAATTGCATGAAGTATTATTCGGCCTAATTACTATTCACGTAAGCCGCGTTCCAAATGATACACTGTGTACTTGTGCACTATGTACTCAACCCTGTAGTGTATGTATGAATTATATAAGGTTATTCTGTCATTCATAATCGGAGTCTGATAGCCCCTCCCCCTTCATGACGTCATTGTGTGCATGAAGTGTCCAACATTCCACACTCCGTTTTTTCGGACATTAAAGTGCATCATCCACTCGCTCTGTTTATACTACATAACGTCACGGAATAGTGCATAAGCGAGCGATATGAATTCAAGTTCACGTTAATTGTGAGAACAGTGCAGTCAGATTGTTTCTCTTCATCATTGAGCTGACGGATGACGATGGCGCAGTGTCCGCTGGATGGCGCCTCGGAAGAGCCCCGGTGTGATCGCAGTCTTTAGCTGCTCGTCTGGGATCAAGCAGCCGGAAGTGACGGGACACGTGTACTGTCCGTGATGTCAGAGTTCGGAGAGTGACGCGACTGCGTGATGACAGACAGCAGGAGCGCGAGACAGATGCGAGAGGAAATCAATCATCTGGCCGCTGCAGGAGGAGGATGCTGAGGATCCGATGATCCTCTCTCAGTATCTGGAGCATCACTCGTCTTCTTCTTCATCTTCTTCATCCTCTTCATCATGAACAGCAGCGTCGCGTCGGACTGAATCGCTCTCAGCAGCATCAACACGAGCGCATTAGCGGAGATCTGTGAGCCAGCAAAATGGGGTATGTTACCATGATCTTACTGCTTTTACTCCAGCTGCTGCTTCATTTGATGCTGATGGTTTGGTGGATTGTCCTGTTGATGTTTTTCATGCTGTTGAGACACCGCTCCTGGAGGTGATTGTGCTGTTATCAGCTGAAATGAGAATATTGCAGTAATACAGTGAGTTCAGCGGTTCATGAGCCTTCACAGAAGATTATTGACTCTAAACTGTACTGCCAGTGCAGATTTTTGATTTGCATGGATGAGATCAGTCACATGCAGCAGGGATGTGTTGTGTGTGTGTGTGTGTGTGTGTGTGTGTGTGTCTCTTCTCAAAGCGGGGCAGGGGTCCAGAGCCAGGACCAAAAATAGCTGCTGTATCTGAAGTGTGCTTCTCTGAAACCATTGAGCTGTACACCAGCTGTCTGATGATACTGTGCTGCTGCTTGCTGATTGGCTGAGGCCGAGATGATGTCATCACTCCGTATGACGTCACTGTCAAGTTATTGCAAGTGTTTCTGTACGATTCTCTTAAGTCGAGCTGATCTGTACACACGAACAGCCAAACACCTCACCGAGAGTAGATGTGCGATTCACAAGCGTTAATATTTCAATAATTTCATGACACTGACATCCAGTTACTCTACACGATAATCTTCTGAAAACGCGATCACCCTCAGGTCATCTGAGATCAGGATGAGTTTGTTTCTTCATCAGGTTTGTAGAAATGTAGCACTGCATCAGTGTCTCATCAATGGGTGCTCTGCAGTGAATGGGTGCCGTCAGAATGAGAGTCTGATAAAAACATCACAATAATCCACAGCACTCCAGTCCATCAGTGAACATCTGGAGAAGACACAAGATGAAACTCTTTTAACTCAAACACATATAATGTCTATACTCCATAATAACACTTCCTCCAGTGAAAGAGTGTTCTGTTCTGAATCAGGAGAGAAATCTGCACAGATCAAGCAGCGTTTAAACAGCTCTAAACAAATCTGTGAGAGACAACAGGAGAGGAAGTGTTATTATGGATTGTATTTGAGTTAAAAGTGCCAGGAAGAAACGATCACTGCTGTTCATCAGCCAATCAAACACATTGATCAGAGACTGATAATCTCAGAATCAGCAAATATGATCAAATATGAGCCTGACAAGGAGCCCAGGAACCATATCGGCGGCCTGCATCTGATGAATCCGTTCACAGACATTACTCTGAAAATACACTGAATTAATCTTAATCATAGTAAAGAATGAAAGTGTGTGTGATGTCATGTTTAGTGCGGTGTGTTTGTGCAGTGATTATGTCATGCCCAGTGTGAGCAGATGGACCGCTTCACCCTTGGCCTGTGTGTGTGTGTGTGTGTGTTCATTAACACAATCTGTGTGTGTGTGAGAGAGAGAGAGAGAGAGAGAGAGAGAGAACTGCTGATGTCAAAGCCTCATCAACCAGTTTGACTTTATCTGTGTGTGTGATTGTGAACAGTGACACACACACACACACACACACACACACACGTGTTTGAACAATGGTTCGGTGTCTTGTAGTCAAATTTATTATCAGTCGTGTGTGTGATTAGAGCTGATTTCCTACTGTGGTTTAACGTTCTACTTTACCTTTTGTTTTGATGACTGGGTTTTTCTGTCAGGTCTGTGTTTGAGTGACTTCTGCTGCTCTCCGTCTGAATACACTACTGTTTAACCCGAAATATAACAGCTCACAGTCGCATTAACTCTCAGTTTCACTGTGTTCATCTGAGAGAGAGTTCATCATCACACCAGCTGTTAGTGTGGACAGAGATGCATCCAGAAATCATCATTCACTGACTCTCTCTCAGAGGAGGATGCTGTTTAGAGAAGTTTCTCCGGGGTTTGTAGGTCAGCGGTGGTGTTTGAGACGACTACGTGATGATTTTTGGAGGAGTTAAGTGTTTAAAGGAAGCTCAGGTGCCGTCTCTCATCTGATCCACACAGATCCGCTTCTGTTCTCGCTGAGAATGTGATTAATTACCGGCTCCAGAGACACACACACTCAGATCCAGTGATGAAGCTGTGAAGAGCTCGCATCAGCAGCTGTGTGAGCGTGACCTCTGACCTCTGACCTCTGTGATTAACAGTGAGCGTTGTCTGGTGATGGATCTGAAGCAGGAGGGAGTCAGATAAGATGTTCTGAACACAGAGGAACAGGGAAGCGGGCTTTGCTTTGCATGCTGGGATTTCCGTGCGTCTGGCAGATGAACTGATAGCGAACCGCGGCTCTTATCTAGCGCAGATTAACTCTAGTCCTGGACTAAAGCGAAGCGTTAATAGTTACTCTGCCCGGAAAATCCTATATAATCCAGCACAAGTCCTAATCTGAGCGCGGATTGGTGCAGATGTGCTCAGCTGATCTGATGGGGGATTGTGCCTTCCCATCATGCACTGCAGCAGTGTGTCTGTGTTTCCTGCAGAGAGCAGCCCATCTTCAGCAGCAGAGCGCACGTCTTCCAGATCGACCCCAGCACCAAGAAGAACTGGGTTCCCACCAGCAAACACGCCGTGACCGTGTCCTACTTCTACGACAGCACACGCACCGTCTACCGCATCATCAGCCTGGACGGGTCAAAGGTCAGAGGTCCCCGCTTGGTCCTCATGAGACCATTTTAACCTACTGTTTCAACGATTAACACCTGTTTGATAACATTAAAGTGACCATTGTGTCATCATTTCCTCTTCCTCCCGTCGTTCCAGACCTGTGTGAGTTTCTGAATATAGAAGATATATAAAACAGAAGTTTGGAAGGACGTGAGGAAGAGGAAATGATGAGAGGATATTCGTTTTCAGGTTTAATGCATTAGTTAACAAGAACTAATGTTACTAATGTCCACAGTCTTCATAAATTCACTGAATGTTGGCTGCACTACAAAAATAAGAATCCCCTCAGTATTTTTCCCAGCGCAAATATCTAAACGTTCTTACATGTAGAGACATTTACCAAAGATGTAAAAGGATCATAAGTCTCGTTTTCTGACAAATTGATCAAAAGTTGAAAACAAGAACAAATATCTGTTAATAAGGAGTGAAGCTGGTTTTGCTTTGAATCAATCGTGTTTTTCTGAGCCAGTTGGCAGGAATTTGTTCTTGTTTTAATTTTGGTGAATCTATTTGTGTCTCCTTGCATTGATTCCTGGTTTGTGAGCGATGTTGTGTTTCGGCAGGCCATCATCAACAGCACCATCACCCCCAACATGACCTTCACCAAAACCTCACACAAGTTCGGTCAGTGGGCGGACAGTCGGGCCAACACCGTGTACGGCCTGGGCTTCTCCTCCGAGGCACATCTGAGCAAAGTGAGTCCGGACCCAGACCCAGCTTCTCTCAGATCACATCCTGGTCTCCTGACACTTCCCTCTTCTTTTATCCCTCTGCAGTTTGCTGACAAGTTTGCAGAGTTCAAAGAAGCGGCGCGGTTAGCCAAAGAGAGATCTCAGGAGAAGATGGAGTTGACCAGCTCACCCTCACAGGTATAAACCACACTAAACCAGCTCAGACCAGTGTGTCAGGACTCATTCTGACATCCTCAATCACTTTGTCTCTCAAGCGCAAATCCGTCTCGTGCTTCCCGCGCTTGAAGGTAAGGAGAAACACACCGTAAGGTCATCCTTAAATATCCTCCAAATCTGACCTGAGACCCAGTTAAACCTCCAAACCGTGTCACATCTGAATCCTTCAGTCCCAACACTCCTCGTTTATTCTCCCCGCTCCGCTCTGATCAGTACTGATGAGTGTTTCTTCATTATTTCTCTCGTGATGTCGCACAGATTCGGACACCAGTGAAGGTAAGAAGCGCTTGCTGTGTTCCTCGCAGTCACCGTGAGTCAGATTAGTGTTCATCTGTGAGTTCATCCTGCCTAAAAACAACACGTTTGTCCAGAAACACTTCATATTTATTGTGAACAAGGAATCCTCTTCATGAGCGTCACACACATTTCCCCTGAGTGCTCACTTGTAATGCAAATAGTTTTAAATTCTTTAAGACAAAAACTTCATTTAATGACATTTTTTGATGAAAAATAATACATAATAAAATGTTCAATGTTCATTTATCAAGCACATTTATAAACAACCAACGCTGACCAAAGTGCTGTACAATATAATAATAACTAGAGAAACACAAATGCTTGCGGTTGCCAGATGTCTTTAAATCCCCCATCAGAGCTTTCTCTTAAAAGGACACAATTTCTTCCCTTTATTTTTCTTTATATTCTCAACATTTTTCATAATGTAGAGAGAGTTTATATTTATGATGATGTAATAAATCAGGAGGTCGCATGAAGCACGTGGGTGAGCTGACAATCTCTTGATTTGTGTTTATCAGTGAAGGTGCCGTTATCTCTCAAATGACAACAGTTCTGATCTGTGATCACGATTATCATTTTGAACAAATTAATTGTGATTATCAGCTTAACTATTCCGCATTGTGGCTGAAATGTGACCATTTTAATTGACTAAAACGGTGGACTAAATATGATAAAAACTAAACATGACATCTGGCACAAGACTAAGACTGAATAAAAACAGAGTCATAAACGACTGTGATTAGATCTGAAGGTGTGTTGGTTCTCTTCCTGAACTGTGTGTGATATTCTGTATCCAGCCGAAGCCAAATGTGTGTGTGTGTGTTTCCTGATCTGTGTGTTTGCTGTGGCTCTGATCAGCTTGAGCTGAGAGTGTGTGTGTGTGTGTGTGTGTGTGTGTGTGTGTGTGTGTGTGTGTGTGGCAGGAATCAGCGACTGGTGATCTTCAGTCTCCTGTGACTCCAGAGAACATCAACGGGACGAACGAGAGAGTGACCCCCGACACACCCTTCAACACCGAGAGCCGCGCCGAGATCAACGCTGTCCCCTTCCCTCACAGGTGCACACACACACACACACACACACTCACTCGACTGGAGTGTTTAGTAGACACTCTTTGCTCTACGGTCTTGTGTTGCAGCTCCTCGTCCATCACTAAACACTGGGAGGCCGAGCTGGCGGCTCTGAAGGGGAACAATGCTAAGCTAACAGCGGCGCTGCTGGAGTCCACGGCTAACGTCAAGCAGTGGAAGCAGCAGCTGGCGGCGTATCAGGACGAGGCCGAGCGACTGCACCGACGGGTCAGACACATCACATCAGCAGATCAGAACAGCTCTGGAATATACTGCAGTTCTACTCGACTCTCTGTGTGTTTCAGGTCACGGAGCTGGAGTGTGTGAGCGGACAAACCGCCGGAGTCAAAACACAGAAAACAGAGCTGAACCAGACCATCGAGGAGCTGGAGGCCGAGCTGAAGGCCAGAGAGGAGGTCAGAGCACCACAGCGAACACCCATCCACTGCTTCACACTCGCACACAGAGCTGAGTCTGAGTCTGTTCCCCACAGGAACTGGAGAATCTGAAACAGGAAGTGGAGAAGGCCAGCCAGCTGCAAACACAGAAAGATTCTCTGGCTCAGAAACTACAGGTGAATCTGCACCTGTCCTCGTCTGATGATCATACAGCATACAGATCATACAACTACTCTTGTATTTACATCACCGGATCACACCAGCAAGAGTGCTGTTTCTCCACGATATGTGCACAGGTGCAAACGTGATATAACATGATATAGGGACATAAACAAGAAGTTAATACAGTGTTTTAGACACAATAACGTCTGTTTTGCTCAATTTCACTAATGGAAATAGTTCCACAGCCACAGCAGATCTGTTGAGCATCAGCACATAGCAGTGATTCGTTCCTGAAGGAATCCATGGTTTTAAATCAACTGAGCAAGCTAGTGATTCAGTGACTCGTTCGTAAGACAGTCATGTGCTTCGTTTCTATATGAATCAGCTGATTCATTCAATCGGTTGAATGAACGACTCACTCATTAATTATAGTTCATATTTAGTAGTATTTGTAAAAAAAAAAAAAAAACATTTATTATTATTATTATTATTTATTTCCAAAGCTACTTTTTGCAGTGGCTATTCAATGCTTTCCTCACTCAACACGATGATGATATTAAATGTTCTTTTGGGAGTAATTTCTCATCTGGCTGATGTGTGATTAATTAGATGAGTTAATCAGCACGTGCTGTAATTAACTAGATGACGCCTGTTAATGGTCTGACATCGGCTGGGTGTTTGCTCCATCAGGAGACGGAGCGGAGGAATGTGGAGCTGGAGTCTCAGCTGCTGGATCTGGAGCAGCGTCTGGAGAACAGTGAGCTGGAGAGCCACAGCTTCAGGAAGAGTCTGCGCTCGCTTCTCCAGCTGCTGGACGGAAAGATCTTTGAGCTGAGCGAGCTGCGAGACAGTCTGGCCAAACTGATGGAGGACGACAGCAGCTAGACACACACACACACACACACACACTCTTACACTGATCTCTCTCCACTGCGCCACTGAAGCAGGTTCTCTGAAGATGCTACTCCTGTGTTTATCATCTGCTACTCTTCCACTGAAATCTGAGCAATAGGAGAGAAATGGACACTATCAGGTATTTTTGGTCTCACACACACTCGAGTCAGCAGGGGGTCTGGAAGCATCTTTCCAAACACGATTTAAACACACACACACACACACACACACACACACACACACACGAGGGGCTTCGGTGCGCTCATGTCACGGGATCGAGGTCGATCAGTTTGTTCTTGGGGTTTTTTGTTTCCACTCTTCATGAAGAGCAGCGGTTTACTTCCTACTGTATGATTTCTGCTTATTTATTGTAAAAAAAAATAATAATAATATTCTATCTATATACTCTAATCACAGTGGCTGCATTAAGTAGTAAGGTTTGTTATCATTTTTCTTGTTTTTTTATAATTTCCGATGTGGAAATGTGTTTTTTTTTAATGTGAGATAAACTGGCAATATTTTTGAACTACTGAAGTATTTAAAAGAGAAACGATGTGTCCAGATTCCAGCCGAGTGTTTCTCTGCCTGACCGGTCGTCTCACACAGATGAAGCGTCTGAAGATCTTCAAGGGCTCGCAGCAGATAGATGTGCTCGTTTTTGACACACTGGACGGCTTTATTATTATTATTATTATTATCATGTTTGATTTATGAGCTGATGTGACACTTTGAGGCTCAGACACCTTTGAATAATAATTGAGAATATTGATTAAACCACACACTCCAACACAATTGTAATTTACTTTATAGTAAAATTAAAGAGGAAAAATGCTCAATGGTGTTGTTTTTGTCTTTATGAATGTTTGAACCCTGAACACACTCTTGTGGAGAAAAACACAGTTCACCCCCAAATCATCAGGAACTGATGCAGTGCATGAAGAAGAAATACATGTCACTGCTGTTCCTGTGTCTGGACATCTTCATGATTCACAATATGTATGTATTTATTTTGAAGTGAAATATGACGTGTTTTCATCACGTGATCTGATGGACGACTGTTATCAGACTCTGATGTTTTCTGGATCCTGACAGTCACGGAGCAGCTTGAACATTCATCTAAACATCTGCTTTTGTGTTCAACAGAATGAAGTCACACAGAACCATGAGGTGAGTAAATGACTGACCAACTATTCCTTACTAGATACTAAATCAGCTTTATGTTCCTATTAGAAATACTGTGTTATTTATGCATCATTTTCCAGTAAAAATACCAAAAAGTTCTTAAATCAGAAGACATTTACTTGAGAAGAAAAATTCTAATTTTCTAAAAAAAAATATATATATATATATAATTTTTTTTTTTTTTTAAATGCTAATAGGATAAGAAATAAATACTATTTTCCCTTTGAATTGTTTGTTATTCTGACCCAGTGGCAGATTTTTTTAATCACTTACATGTTTTCTTAGTGAAGCTTTTTTATCAGAGCCTCAGAGAATCTCATATTTGGTTCTAGAATAATTTCTGCCTATAAATGAATATTCGCTGATTTTGACGTCATCCGCATGTAGGATCCGACACGCCCACTGATGCATGTAGCCCCGCCTCCAGCTGTTGTCATGACGATGCTGGTCAGCTGACGCCACCCAGCGGTCAGACAGTGTCAGTGCAGCTCGATCGAATGAGATGAACACAAAAAGAGCGATTTCTATTGAAACTTTATTTATGTAAGGGGCAAAATGCAAATTCAAATAACTATTAGGAGTACAATGTTTGGAAAAGCAGAGTAAAAACCAAACTGAAGATAAAAAAAAAAATCAGTATACATTTTATGATATTGCTTTACATATTTAAATATTTCGTGGAACTCAATAAATACAGGTGTCCTGTGGGCAAACATGCGATGGATCTGCGCTTTATCATACATCAGAAGTTCTGTTTTCAGTTTCTAATATAATATTGCACACGACTGTAGTGTTTCAGTGGATTGGGTTTGACTGACCACATAATGCATATAACATACAGAACAATTAATATGATTCAGACAAATAATATCAAAAGCTAAATACAGTACACGTGATGAAAACAAGTCAAATTACGCTTCAGACGCGTGCCGCACGGCATCATGGGTAAACGCAGGTCTGCAGGCCTGTCGATGGGTCAGTGCTGGACACACACAGAGTCACAGACACCAACACAATAAAACAAACGTTCATTCAGATCAAACCTGGAGAAAGATCTCACTCATGTTCTCCTGAAGTGTGTGATTAAACATCATGTTGTTATGATTGTCTCCGCGCTCTTCTAGTAACGCTATTACAATGTTTCTTCACTTATCTGCTCTTTAATAATGCTCTCAAAACAGTATTTACTTCTGAAACATCTCCGTTTCTCAGTTCAGAGAATATTAAAGAATAATGTTTGCAGATTGATAAAATGGAATGTTCCTTTAATGTTCAGACATTCCAGAATCATTTTTTTTTAACATTAATAAATTCATAATTAATAAACTTGGATGTTTCGATCATTTAGAAATAACATTGTCATAATATAATTAAAGGAACGTCAGCTAAATTATCTTGGAACATTGTGTGTGTGTGTGTGTGTGTGTGTGTGTGTAGATAAATACTGTAGACACACACAGAAATAGTTTTTATTAATATTTTGAATTAGCTTTTATTTTTAAAATTTCAGTTTCATTTTTAATATTTTTTTATTTTATTTAAAAATTGTAAAAAGTTTAATTTGAGTAATTTTGCTATGTGCTTTTATCCTTTTTATGAAATGTAATTATTTTAATACTATTTAGGTTTAATTTATTTTTATATCGGTTTTGGTTTATTTATTTTCCGGTTTATAATCGTGATGTATTGTTTTCTGTTAGTTATTTTATTGTAATGTTTTGTGTTGTTGGTTAAAGACGTCGGTCAGATCGAGGGTCAGGAGAACATGAATGGAGTCTCCTGCAAACATACGTCAAGACAAAAAGAGGAGAATAAGAGTAAATGAAGGAGTAGTAAGTGTAATAAACTCTCCGAGCAGCCTGTGCTTCAGTGATCTGCTGTGAGGTACACACACACTGATGATGATGAGGCTGGGGGCGGGGCTTCAGCTCTCCCAGTCGGCGCCGGCGGGCGTCTCATCCTCAGACTCAGACTCAGACTCGGGTGAAGCCTCTTTGATGCGGCGCAGGGCCTCGTGGATGCTGCGGGTCAGCGGGTCAGAATCCATCGCAGTCGCTCCTCTGCAGCTGCGTTCCTGTCTGCGCACCTTACGCAGCTGCACTCCCTTACGGATCTGAGCCAGGATGTTGTTGTCCTCGTCCTCGTCCGGATCGGGAGCCAGAACACGCAGCTCGGCCTTCCGCAGGTGGAAGCTCCCGCGCTTCAGACTGGCCAGAACCTCGTCCATCGGGGAGCTCGCTGAGGACACAAGAGCGTTACTCAGCACTCGAGAGACTCTGCAGCTCATGTCTCACTCCTGACCGTGTGTGCGTCTCACCTCTCCTCCACTGACTGGACTCCAGCGACGCCGTCTTCCTCAGCTTCTTCCTGGCGTTGAGCAGCTGACTGCTGTCGAAGAAGCGTGCGGTGAAGGGTCCGAGGGGAGACTCCGGTCTGGCGGTCAGCGGGGGGGCGTCTGGGGGCGTGTCCTCTAGAGAGGGGGGTGGGGGAGGAGGGGGAGGGGGCGGGGGAGGAGGGGGCGGGGACATGGGCGAGGTGGACGAGTCCAGCAGCAGCAGCTCTCTGGAGGGAGGAAGTGATGTGTGTGTGTCAGGGGGCGGGGCTTCGGCCACAGCTCCGCCCATCGGAGGCAGCGACAGGAAGCTCTCTGGCCGGCGGAGCTCGGGGACTCCTGCTAGAGCGTCGTCCGTCTGCACACTGACCGCCTGCGTCTGCGTCTGCTCTGGCCTCGGACCCGCTCTCTTCCTGGAGTACGCCAGACGCAGACGAGTGGACTTCAGGGTCACCTGACCCGGGTAGCGCTGCAGAAACAGACCAACCAGCACACAGCCAGTTCTGCATTCACTAATAATTCAATGTGCTGGAGATGATGTTATCACAGTGTTTTCAACACATCTAAACAATAAGCAGTCGCTGTGTCATTCAGTATTTTTTCCTGTTATTACTCTCTATGGGACCTATGAATATTTTCATACTTCAGACTTTTTTTAATTTTCAGTTCAAGGTTTAGTCATTATTATGTGCATTTGTCATTTTTATTAGTTTTTGTTGTTTATTTCTCTATAATAGATATTTTTATTTTAGTACTTTTAGAAAGTTTTGTAATTTAATTTGAATGAAAATTAGAAATGTCTTGCCAAGCGAAATAAAATAATTCGAAGTATTTCATCAGCATTTTTGTTTCATCTAACAAAAAAAAAAATTTCAAGTAACAAAAATAATTTGTGCTTTATTTTCTTTTTCAATTTTATTTGCATCTTTTATTAGCTGTTATTTCTTATTTCAAATTTTTGTTTAGGCTTTTAAGTCTTTCATTTAATATTGATAATTTAATTTTAGCTTTTATCTCCATTTTAAGTGCTTTTGTCATTTCTTATTGTTTTTTTGTTTAATATTTCTGTTCAGCTTTTTTCATTAATTTTACTCATCATTTTCTTTAGTCATTATTATTCTTTATTGTAGTCATGTCAGTATTTCAGCTCCTTTAATTTTACTTAGTGGCCAAGGTAACATTTC
>NC_081801.1:172500-195000 GCF_963082965.1 Carassius carassius
ATTAATGTGAATTTTTCAGCAAAAGAAATCAAACTTTTGGTCAAAAAAGTATCTTCTGCTCATCAAGTCTCCATTAATTAGATTAAAAAATACAGTAAAAACAGTGAAATATTATTCTAATGTAAACATCTGTTCTCTGTGTGAATCTGTGTTAAAGTGTAATGTATTTCTGTATTTTCAGCATCATTCCTCCAGTCTTCAGTGTCACATGATCTTCAGAAATCAGAATAATATGATGATTTACTGCTCAAGAAACATTTCTGATTATTATCAGTGTTGAAAATATTAATATTTTTGTGGAAACAGATACATTTTATTTTCCAGGATTCACAGATGAATAGTAAGTAAAACAGTACAGCATTTATTAGAATAATAAATCCTTTGTAACATTATAAATGTCTTTCCAGTCACTTTTCATCAATTGAACGTGTCCCTGATGAACTGATACATTGACTTGTTCTCTGCTTGTCTGGTCTTCAGTGATTGGCTCGAGCCGCTGATCTGCAGAGACTCTTCTGACCGTCAGCAGGACGTCTGGACTCTCGTGCGTCTGCGTCTCGTCTCATGTCTAATTCATGTATGGAAATGCAATACCCACACTGCACCTCTCTGATCACATGACACTCGATCTGGGCGTCCCATAATGCTTCAGTCACTCATTCAGGTCCTCATACATTCATTCATGCAGCGCTCGCTGTCCATATGTTCACCTCACACACTACTGTGTGTGTGTGTGATCACTATAGAACCCTTTAATTCACAGAAAACACATGCAAACATGAGTATGCCGTATTTGCATGTGTTTTTGTGTGAAGGATGAAGGGTTTCTTAGTATCACACACACACACACTTGATTTGTGGTCTACGGGGACCTCTCCATAGGTGTAATGGTTTTTATACTGTACAAACTGTATTTTCTATCTCCCTACACCTAACCCTAGCCCTCACAGGAAACTACTGACAGTTCTTGAATTTCATAAAACACACTGTTCAGCCTTTTAACGGGGACACAAGAATTACCCTCATAAACCATGTTTACGTTGTTGTACCCACATCATTATACACATTTGTGTTCTCATGAACCATATATACCAGTTAAAACACACATGCATACTGTCTCTGTCTCTCTCACGCACACACACACAGAACCTTGAATTGTCAGTTTGTCAGGTAAACTGTAGAAACAGAGGGTAATTTGCATACAGGTGTTGTGTGTCTGTAAGCTAAACTAATCTCTCAATGAAGCGCCGAGTCATGACACTGGTTTAGTGTCTCAAACAAACACACACACACACACACACACAGAGAACTGATTCAGTCTCTCTCTCCACTCTTAATGTGATTAGAGCATGGGCTCGTGGGAAGCAGCGGTTGCTATGTATGTTTTTATGTATGTATGTGTGTGTGTGTGTGTGTGTGTGTGTGTGTGTGTACCTTGATCTGCTGTCTGCGCAGCATGGCCAGCTCCCGCATGTCTCTGAAGGGCTGCAGAAGATAGTGGTAGAGTTCAGTGGTGGCCTCCACCAGATCTCCATACGCCTCGTCCTGCTCCGCGTACAGCTGCAGCAGCTCCACCATCCTCTCCACGCCGCGCTGCTTCTCCAGCAGCTGCACACAACAACACACACGTCACATGTCGATGACGACAACACATGTCGATAACGGCAACACATGACGCATCACATGACGATAATGACAACACGCGTGTCATGACGATAACGACAACACGCGTGTCATGACGATAACGACAACACATGACGATGACGACGAGGACACGCGCGGCACATGACGATGACGACGACGACGAGGACACGCGCGGCACATGACGATGACGACGGCGACGACACGCGCGGCACATGGCGGCGACGACGGCGACCACTCGCGCGGCACATGGCGACGACGGAGACGACACGCGCGGCACATGGCGACGACGGAGACGACACGCGCGGCACATGGCGACGACGGAGACGACACGCGCGGCACACGACGGCGGCGGCGGCGGCGACGACACGCGCGGCACACGACGGCGGCGGCGGCGACGACACGCACGGCACATGGCGGCGGCGGCGGCGGCGACGACGACGGCGGCGAAGACACGCGCGGCACATGGCGACGACACGCGCGGCACATGGCGACAACGGCGACGACACGCGCGGCACATGGCGACAACGGCGACGACACGCGCGGCACATGGCGACAACGGCGACGACACGCGCGGCACATGGCGACGACACGCGCGGCACATGGCGGCGACGACGGCGACGACACGCGCGGCACATGGCGACGACGACGGCGACGACACGCGCGGCACATGGCGACGACGACGGCGACGACACGCGCGGCACATGGCGACGACGACGGCGACGACACGCGCGGCACATGGCGACGACGGCGACGACACGCGCGGCACATGGCGACGGCGACACGCGCGGCACATGGCGACGGCGACACGCGCGGCACATGGCGACGACGGCGACGACACGCGCGGCACATGGCGACGACACGCGCGGCACATGGCGACGACACGCGCGGCACATGGCGACGACACGCGCGGCACATGGCGACGGCGACGACGGCGACGACACGCGCGGCACATGGCGACGACACGCGCGGCACATGGCGACGACGGCGACGACACGCGCGGCACATGGCGACGACACGCGCGGCACATGGCGACGACACGCGCGGCACATGGCGACGACACGCGCGGCACATGGCGACGACACGCGCGGCACATGGCGACGACGGCGACGACACGCGCGGCACATGGCGACGGCGGCGACGGCGACGACACGCGCGGCACATGGCGACGACACGCGCGGCACATGGCGACGACGGCGACGACACGCGCGGCACATGGCGACGACGGCGACGACACGCGCGGCACATGGCGACGACGGCGACGACACGCGCGGCACATGGCGACGACGGCGATGACGGCGACGACACGCGCGGCACATTTAATTATTACAAATCATAATTAAATCATAACAGTCATAACTGAAAAATATGCTAAAACTTTTTTTTTCTAAATACATAAACTTGCATAAAACTTTAAGCTAAATCTAATGTTGCAAAACTGGTTGATTGATTAATATCTTTTGTCTGTCTTTGGGTGTGAAATATGACAGATCCTGCTGTTGAGAGAAAACCTTGTGATGCTGGTGAATGGTGTGCTCAGATCTTCATCATGTGTTATCACCACACTCATCCCCTCACACACACACACGCACGCACGCACGGGCGCGCGACAACGACAACATGCACGTCACATGACGATAACGACAACACATGATGATGACGACAACACGCGTGTCACATGACGATGGCGACAACAGATGACGATAACGACAACACATGATGATAACGACAACACGTGCGTCACATGACGATAAAGACAACACATGATGATAACGACAACACATGACGATAACGACAACACGCACGTCACATGACGATGACGACAACACATGACGATAACGACAACACGCACGTCACATGACGATAAAGACAACACATGATGATAACGACAACACATGACGATAACGACAACATGCACGTCACATGACGATAACGACAACACGCACGTCACATGACGACAACACATGACGATAACGACAACACGCACGTCACATGGCGATAATGACAACACATGACGATAATGACAACACGCGCGTCACATGACGATAACGTCAAATTAAATTGAAATCATAATTAAATCATAACAGTCATAACTGAAAAATATGCTAAAACTTTTTTTCTAAATACATAAACTTGCATAAAACTTTAAGCTAAATCTAATGTTGCAAAATGATTGATTAATATCTTTTGTCTGTCTTTGGGCGTGAAATATGACAGATCCTGCTGTTGAGAGAAAACCATGTGATGCTGGTGAATGGTGTGCTCAGATCTTCATCATGTGTTATCACCACACTCATCCCCTCACACACACACACACACACTGGTGTCTGGAAGCTGAAGTGTGTCCAGTCACTAAATGACTCTGTTGTGTTTGGGCTCACAGTGAATGTGGAGCTCTGTTCAGAGATGAATGGACTGTCTGTGAGTCTGAGTGTAACTCAAACACTGCTCCATTCATCAACAACACTGAGTCTCTGTTTACCTTGACGACCAGTCGCCGTGGAGACCACAGCCGTGTGTGTGTGTGTGTGTGTGTGTGTGTGTGTGTGGAGCTGCTGTTGTTCAGGTATAAACACACCTGCTCTAACGGACTGACTCTGATTTGAATGCACACCTGCTGATGCTTTCACATCTGTTGCTGGTCACATGACCCACATCAGTCAGTTTCAGCGCTGTAAATCACTGTAAATAAGAGTTTGAGTTCATTGTGTTGTGGTGAATTTCTAATGAAGTTACACCATTCAAAAGTTCTTTCAGTTATTTTGAAAAAAGTCTCTTCTGTTCACCAGTGCTGAATTTATTTGACCTAAACCCTATAAAAACAGTGAAATATTATTCTAATGTAAAACAGCTGTTTTCTGTGTGAATCTGTGTTAAAGTGTAATGTATTTCTGTGATGCTCCGCTGTATTTTCAGCATCATTCCTCCAGTCTTCAGTGTCACATGATCTTCAGAAATCAGAAGAATATCATGCTTTACTGCTCAAGAAACATTTCTGATTATTATCAGTGTTGAACACAGTTGTGCTGCTCAATATTTCTGTGGAAACTGTGATACATTTTTCAAGTTCAAAAGACCAGCAATTATTAGAAATTTGAATCTTTTGTAATGTTATCAATGTCTTTACTATTACTTTTAATCAATTTAATGCATCCTTGATAAATAAAAGCATGAATTTCCAAACTTTTGCATGGTGGCGTGTTATTTGGCCCTTGATGAGTAAGAGTCTATACAGCAGAGACGTTAACGGATGAAGATGATGATGATGATGAAGGGCTGTGTGTGCAGGAATACAGCTGCTACTGTAGCGTTTCTCAATCTCTGGTTATGCTGGAAAACCCCTCCAGCTGTGACATCACATCCTGTTTCCTCTCTCCTGTTTTGGCACAGGATATGACAGCCGTGATGTCATGTGACTCTTCCATGGGAAGCGTTTCACATCTTCATCATGCTGAATGAGCTGCAGGTTTGTGTGTGTGTGTTTAATGCGTCTCCAGTATTAATGTGTGTGATGAAGTGTGAACGAGCAACATCCCACACACACTCAATAAGCACAAACACATACGCCAATGTTTCACCTGCTCCACCCATCAGGAACTCACACCAGCGACCCACTGACCTTTGACCTGCTGACTACACAGCCCATCACAAACACATGCTAGATAACAGCTGAAGCAGACCACCTCACTGACCAATGAGAGCGCTCCGTACGGCAGACACACACACACACACACACATGTTTTCAGATGTGGTATTTTTAGCAGGAACACAAATGAACTTTGAAGACCCCACTGACTCATTATACAGACAAAAACACTGCGACACATCTCTTCTTTTGTGTTCCACTGAATAAAGAAAGTCATATAGATGTGTGCGTGTGTGTGTGTGTAAGTGTGTTTGTGTATGTGAGTGTGTGTGATTGTAAGTGTTTGTGTGCGTGAGAGTGAAAGAGAGAGTGTGTGTGTGTGTGTGTGTGTGTGAGAGAGTGTGTGTGTGTGTGTGTGTGTGTGAGAGAGTGTTTGTGTGTGAGTGTGTAAGTGTTTGTGAGTGTGAGTGTGTGTGTGTGAGAGCGAGCGAGTGAGTGTGAGTGTGTGTGTGTGTGTGTGAGAGAGAGTGTTTGTGTGTGAGTGTGTAAGTGTTTGTGTGTGTGTGTGTGTGTGTGTGTGTGAGAGTGAGTGAGTGTGTGTGTGTCTTGTTTTTGTATCATATCAGGACACAACTCTGTATAATGTCATGGGTATGACACAGGTATTACAAGGAGAGGGTGACTTATGAGGACATAACCCATGTCCCCATTTTTCAAAACGCTTATAAATCATACAGAATTAGTTTTTTTGAGAAAGTAAAAATGCACAAAGTTTCCTGTGAGGGTTAGGGTTAGGTGTAGGGTTGGTGTAGGGCCATAGAATATACAGTTTGTACAGTATAAAAACCATTACGCTTATGGGATGTCCCCACTTTTCACAAAAACATCGTGGCTCCGCCCCGATGACATCACCACTATACACTCGGCTGTATTTAAGTGAGCAGAGAGCAGTGGTTATGGTCTGTTAGTGTCATCAGACAGTTCTTTAAGCTGGAAGCTCAATAAAAATGTGTTAAATGTTTAATGAGTGTGTTCAGCACTGTACAGCAGCGTGAACAGATCACTAGTGCAGGTGTGTGTGTGCGTCACCATGGTGACGAGTGCTTTGTGTGTGTGTGTGATCTGCTCACACTCTGGGTCAGGTTTCTCTCTGGGTTCAGTGACCGTGTGCTGACCGCAGCCCTGAACACTGACCACAGCTAGTGATGGTTGACTTTACTAGCTTTAGTTCTGCTGTGAGTGTTAGAGGCTCCGCCCACATCCCACAGCCATCTGGGTTATTAATATCTATGTTATTGATTCACACGTCAGTCGATAAGAACACACACACACACACACACACACACACACACAGTGTTTCTGTAAGGTCTCGTGTGTTTATCGTGTCATGAGTTCACACACTTTCTGAGCGATGAATAAACATGTTATTTTCTGGTCATTTGTGATAAACACATTAAAATTACTGGAGTAAGTCAGATCAGTGTTTGTGGAAGAGAGAAGCGCTGGAAGCAGCTAATGCTCATCAGATCACACAAATCAGTGGAACTTGAATAGAAATGATTCGATCTGAGCTATGGTTTCAACACTAGTGTAAACACAGCCTCGGGACACGAGTCCAGAGGACACCATCATCACGTCTGTCTCCTGAAGAAGAGGACATGCTCATTCTTCTGAAGAGCTGCTGGCTGATCTTAAGAGCTTTAGCATGCATGGATTTCATAAAACAAGTATCAGTCAGGAACTATCCATATTGACATCTTTTGAGCGGTACGCTGCCCTAACTGTTAGAAGGATTCAAACGTAAATACCAAATGTGTTTCAGCATTTTACAGTTTTACAGAGATTACACAAAGAGCCACTTCCACCTGATGAAAAATATTAGAGATGAACATAAAAGAAAAGCATGAGTCTCAGAAAGAGGCTGTGACTGCAGCGTATAGTGTGTGTAGCACACACACGTGATCTTCAGTTCTGACACGTGTGTGTGTGTGAGAGAGAGAGATAGAGTGTGTGTGTGTGTGTGTTCAGTCAGTGGGGTGATAGAGCAGTTGTTGTTCAAGCCTATGAATGTCACAGACACATCAGATGCTGTCATTTACTGTAAACAGACACAAACACACTTCAGAACAACATCTGAAAAGAAGTGTGTTTGAGCTTAAACAGCAGTTCTAGTGTTGTGAATGAAAACAGTCAGAATTGTGTGTGTGTGGTTAGTCAAGTCAAATGTATTTGTATATTTTGCAGAAAATCATAATGTTATTGTTTATTATATCTTAATATCTTCATGTCTTATCGGATCGGAGCTGGATGATAGTATAGTAAGGTTTAGCCACGATATAAACCATGACACAGGTGAGGTTTGCTATGATCTATATATCCACTGTGAAGCTGGTGGCGGGTGCGCGCGCGTCTCACCTGCTGCAGGTGTGTCTTGGCTCTCTGGAGCGCGTCCTCGAAGCCCTTCCGCCGCAGCTCGCTCAGACTCTCGTAGTACTCCTCGGAGTCATCGCTGTCCGGAAACAGCACCTGAGACAGGATCCTCCACCCGCAGGTGTCGAGCGCGTGCCCCAGGTACACCTGCAGCTGGAAGCAGAGCGCGTCCGTGTCGCGCGCGCTCAGCTCCGGGGCCCCAAACAGCACCGACCACACCGTCTGCTCCTCGGGGAAGGCGGGCAGACACGGCTCCAGGTCCGAGTTGACGGCGCACAGCTGCAGGTGAGCGGCGCGCATGTCCTGGAAGGAGAAGAGTCCGGCCCAGCTGGAGTCCGGCGGCGGGTCATCGGGCTCCGGGAGCTCCAGCTCCGCTCTACCGGGCTCGGCTCGCTCTCGGCCCGGGCTCTTGACCGGGGGAGGCGCGTCTCCGGCCGCATGCTCGCCCTCGAGCAGCGAGTCCCGCGCGGCGCTCCGTTTCTGGACGGTTCGGTCGTGGCACGTGACGGCGAACTTTCCTTCGATCTCGTTCCAGGCGACGATGAAGACGAACTTGTGCTTCTCCTTCTCCTCGAACACATTCGGTCGCACCGACACCCAGCCGGACTCCAGCGCGTCCTCCATCGCGAACGACATGATAAAGAGAGAGCAAGCGCGTTCACACGGAATCCGGGCACCACGGCCTAACGGACGCGGAGGAAAAAAACACTCGGACCGTTAATAACACCGATTTCCCGTCTGTTCTTGTGTCCCGACTCGTCCGCTGACGCGCGCATTACTGCGCGTTCACACCTGCGCTTGTCGCGTCCCCCGCGAGGCCTTTTGTTCGCTAATCCGCATCTTTAACATCGCGAATGTTTCGCATCCGACGATGACAGTGACGTCACAGAGAGGAGGACGTAAACATCTGCACGTGGGACACGTTCTCTGCGTGATGACGCAATCAGAGACGCAGGCGACGCACGGTGCTCTCGACCAGAGACGCATGTAGATTCACAGAAAGTAACTTTGCGGTCTTATCCCCCTCAGATGTTTGGTTTATCGTGTTTTATCATAAAATGCTTCATCCATGTCTTTTTTACTCTAATGCGATGAAACACAGCTTGTTTATTTGTGACGGCATCGATCATCATCTCTCTGATCAATAATTAATAAAGTGCGGCTATAAATGTCTGTTCAATAGCTCAACTCCCGTCACGTGACCCGTTACTTTCATCAATAACGCACGAGACGCCGCTTGTTTTTATGTCAGTGTTTCACACTGAAGGTCCACTAGATGGCGCCACTGTCAGACACACGTGACATACTTTAAAGAAGTAGTTCACTTCCAGAATAAAAACCTGCTGATTATTTCAGCTCAATGTTCATGTCTTTCTGTCTTCCTTCTCAAAGAAATAAAGGTTTTTGACTTTTCCAGCGTGATTACGTCATGCGTGCAGTCCAGCTAGTGCAACACCTGCATCTGTGTTAGAAAGGTTTTTGTTTTTTTTAATTCTCTAGATTACACTCTTATTCCTCGGCTGGGATCCTGTAGAGCTCTTTGAAGCCGTGATTTGGATCTTCACCTTGTTGGTCCCCTATAAAGTCCCTTATATGTTCCTCAAAATATTTTTTTGCAAAAACCTTCATTTCTTTGCGACTGAAGACAGAAAGACATGAACATTGAGCTGAAATTATCAGCAGGTTTTTATTCTGGAAGTGAGCTAATCCTTTCACTATCTGCATATTTCACTTGTGGATGGTGTGCTCTTTCTGAAATGGAGCTCATATTGTGTTATTAAGCTGCTCTTTCACATTAAAGATGCAAACTCAGCTAACGTGTTCTCAGAAGGCTTGTCTGGTCTTTCAACACATTAGTCAAATCTTCATCTCACATTTTTTTTAAAGTCACTTATTTTCATATTTTGGTTTTATTTTACCATCTGTGTACTGTGCAGTTTTTGTCCTTGTGTGTGTAAACGTTTATCTGCTGATCTCATGATTCTGATCACTTTGTTTAATGATTGAAAACCCATTAATGTATGAAAGAACTCCATGACAAAGAGAGCGACTGAGATCATGAAGAGTTTTATTGAATGGACGCTCTGGTCGGATGGGAGTGTTCCGAACATCTGGAATGCAGCTCCGCCTCATCAGTCATGTGACCGATCCGTGATGTTAGCGTGATGAAGGGCGACAGTCAAATACAGAATGGACAGAAGGCACAATTACACTTCGAGGAGATCGTCTGGTCCTGCTGAAGTAAACAATCTTATTCATGAAATCAGCGTTTGTAAACGTACAGTAAAGAAGGAAAGAGGCAGGTTTCTGAATGCGGCGCGGCGCGGCGCGGCTCGACCTCTGACCCTCAGTGCTTGCAGTCGGCTTTCTGGAAGAGCGGGCGCAGCTCCTCCGCGGTCGTAGCCTCCTTATGCTGCATGAGCTCGGCGTGACCTTTGGTGACCCCCCAGCTGTCAGGAGTGGACATGGAGGGACACAGCGGACGACCGGACGCCGGCTTCAGACGCTCCCAGTAATCACGCCGGGCCCTGTGGAGCAAACACCCATCAGCACCACAGACACATGTGTCTCTCTCTCTCTCTCTCTCTCTCTCTCTCTCTGTCTCTCTCTCTCTCTCTCTCTCACCTGGCTCGGACCCAGGGTTTGGTGTGCATCTCCAGGCCGCTGCCCCACATGCCGTGTTTCTCAGAGGCTTCGGGCAGGGTTCCTCTCTCGGTTGCCAGCTCCTCGGCCACGGCGCGGATGTGGTACGGCTCGAACCCGCAGCAGCCGCCGATGTAACGGATCCCTGCCTTATAGGCCTCTCTGGCGTAGTGCTGCATCTCCCAGCGTGTGAGGATCCGCGGCTCCAGAGCTGGAGAACACACACACACACACACACACACACACATCCACAGTTATTAAACCTCACTCTTCTGACCAAAGAATCTCTCCGTATTCATTTCCTGGTTTGGGAAGTCTTAGAAATGCAATGTTTTCTTTTGTTATTGGAGCAAATGGAAACACGGAACAATTATATTTGATATTATATTATTATTGATAATATTGATATTTGATATACATCCTCGCACATATAATGCTCTGTGCAGTAATGACAACAGAACATTCTCATTCTCAAAATAACTGAACGGAACGTTCCTCTAACGTTTGCATAACCAAAAACAAACATTCTTAAAACATTACAAAACTGGACATTTTCAATGTTTAAAAAGACATTCAGAAATTATATTTTATAACTTAATGTTAGTGAAATTTTCTTTATTCACACTTATAAATACACACTTATTTCTTTAGTGTGTGTGTGTGTGTGAGAGCGTGTGTTTGTGTGTGTGTGTGTGTGTGTGTGTGTGTGTGAGAGCGTGTGTGTGTGTGTGTGTGTGTGTGTGAGAGCGTATGTGTGTGTGTGTGTGTGTGAGAGCGTGTGTGTTTGTGTGTGTGTGTGTGTGTGTGTGAGAGCGTGTGTGTGTGCGTGTGTGTGAGAGCGTGTGTGTGTGTGCGTGTGTGTGAGAGCGTGTGTGTGTGTGTGTGAGAGCGTGTGTGTGTGTGTGTGTGTGTGTGTGTGTGTGTGTGTGTGTGTGTGAGAGCGTGTGTGTGTGTGTGCGTGTGTGTGTGTGTATGTCTCTGTGTGTGTGAGAGCGTGTGTGTGTGTGTGTGTGTGTGTGTGTGAGAGCGTGTGTGTTTGTGTGTGTGTGTGTGAGAGCGTGTGTGTGTGAGTGTGTGTGTGTGTGTGTGTGTGTGTGTGTAAGAGCGTGTGTGTGTGTGTGTGTGTGTGTGTGTGTGTGAGAGAGCGTGTGTGTGTGTGTGTGTGTGTGTGTGTGAGAGCGTGTGTGTTTGTGTGTGTGTGAGAGCATGTGTGTGTGTGTGTGTGTGCGTGTGTGTGAGAGCGTGTGTGTGTGTGTGTGTGTGAGAGCGTGTGTGTGTGTGTGAGAGCGTGTGTGTGTGTGTGTGAGAGCGTGTGTGTGTGTGTGTGTGTGTGTGTGTGTGAGCGTGTGTGTGTGTGTGCGTGTGTGTGTGTGTATGTCTCTGTGTGTGTGAGAGCGTGTGTGTGTGTGTGTGTGTGTGTGTGTGAGAGCGTGTGTGTTTGTGTGTGTGTGTGTGAGAGCGTGTGTGTGTGTGTGTGAGTGTGTTTGTGTGTGTGTGTGTGTGTGTGTGTAAGAGCGTGTGTGTGTGTGTGTGTGTGTGTGAGAGCGTGTGTGTGTGTGTGAGAGCGTGTGTGTTTGTGTGTGTGTGTGTGAGAGCGTGTGTGTGTGAGTGTGTGAGTGTGTTTGTGTGTGTGTGTGTGTGTGTGTGTGTGTAAGAGCGTGTGTGTGTGTGTGTGTGTGTGTGTGTGTGTGTGTGTGTGTGTGAGAGCGTGTGTGTGTGTGTGTGTGTGTGTGTGAGAGCGTGTGTGTTTGTGTGTGTGTGTGTGTGTGTGTACCGAAGGGGAACTCCGGCAGGTCGATGAATCCCTGGCAGCTGCAGTCAGGTGTGTGATAGGCCAGCGGCTGCGTCATATAATGCGCTTTCAGACCAGCTTTCTCCACGCCGGCCTTCATCATGGCCACGGTCTTCACACAGGTCATGGGGTCAAAGTGACAGTTCACACCCACGATATCAGCACCTGGAGCACAGAATGTCAGAGATTTAACAGGATCCATCCACACTGAAGAAGTGCACTTCAAACACCTGGATGAGGCATTTAATTAACCAAAAATATGAAAGGTGAATCCTACTTTGCATAATTATGCACTATTCTATGGGATTTTATAGTGTAAACTGTGTGTGTGTGTGTGTGTGAGAGAGACACACCTGCCTTGACCAGTCTGACCGCACACTCTCCAGGTGTCACTCCATGCATGTCTCCTTCAGGTCCAATACACAGGGTGGCCGCTACAGGCTTTCCTGTTGCCTTCAGAACCTGGACGGCCCATTCAGCCTCCTCCACGTGCTCGAAGTACTGCAGATCAATCGATCGGTCAGTCAATCAATCGATCGGTCAGTCAATCAATCGATCGGTCAGTCAGGGAGGGTTGTGTTTGCACGTTCTCACCTCGGCGATTAGGAAGTCCACGTTCTTCTTGATGAAGACGTCGATCTGCTTCTTGAAGATCTTCTTGACCTCGTCTTCGCTCTTGCAGCTGAGGTAGGAGGGTGTCTGAGAGACTCCGCCCGCCACCAGAGCATCGCCCTCATTGGCTACTTCTCTGGCCAGATCACAGGCGGCCTCGTTGATCTGCTGGCCCTGCGGACGGTCAGCAAACACCTCGATCAGAGCTGTGTGATCAGGGTTAGGGCTCTGTGTGAGCGGTGCGTGTGAAAGAGAGAGACTCACAGTGAAAGTCAGCTGGTTCCCTCTGTTCTCCAGTTTGTCGTCGCTAGCGTAGAAAGTGAACGTCTGCATGACATTTGACCCGGCCCGCAGGAATTCCCTGTGCAGCTGTCGCACTGACGGAGAGAGACACATGCGTGGAACACTCAAACACAGCGACTCTGTGCAACCTAACGAGTCTAAGAAACACTCCAGAGACGTGTACGACGAGGAACCAAGAATCTAGGCTTCAAGCACAAACTAGCAATAGAATACAGAATAATATATGCACTTAATTCATTTCTGATTTTGGTCTATTCATCTTCCATGACATGTATTGTTTGGAAAAAAAACACGCAAAAGAGACATTTAAGTGTTTATTATTACACTTCATCTGTTTGACTCACTTCAAGAGTTTTTTCTCTTACAAACATCAGACTTCAGTTTTATTCCTCTCTATATGCCGAAGGTTTGTCCATATTTCGCACTCATTTATACATTTTAATCTTAAAAACATGTGAAAATTAAAGTGTGTTTTATGGAGTAATAAAAAGAGAAATCCCAAACTCTAATATGACAACAAAATCAAACAAAAATTATGAACCTGGCTTTATCCAATGATCAAATTTATTTTATGGAAATATATGCAAATGTGTGCATATGTAATTACATAAAGCCTCATTTGCATATTTAAACATAATACTCAAGAAAACGTGTACTACAAAATGTAATGAATCATTAATCAACTAATAAATGTAGTAAAAGCAGCATAGTATTATATTACTGCACATCCCAGCGAACAAAATGTTCTAAGAATGTTTTGCAAATGTTATGACAAAAATGATGAAGTTGGAACGAGGGTTCTGTGAATGTTACTGGAAGAGGTGTGACCCGTCTGTGAAGTGGGGTGAGTCTCACCGGCCTCGGGGTGCTCCGCAGCGGCCTCCGGTGTCCAGGGCCCGGCCTTCACGTACCCTCTCTTCTCCAGCGCGAACACGAAGCCTCCGTCTCCAATCACCACCTCACCCGCGCCCAGGCGCTCCAGGACACCCTGCACACACACACACACACACTCAGCTCTGCGCTATATGAGGTCAAAACACGATTAAACACACGCACATTTACAGCAGAGACGCGAAAGGACGCGCGCAACCGCGTGAACCAGGGTGCGAGCGCGTAACCGCGATTACACTTTAACACAAGTTTGCGTGCTTCTGTTTATGTGTGTGAGACTGAGAGCTTATACATTAATCGCGCTCTTAATGTAAAAATGACGCGCTTGCAAACGCACGAACTGGACTGAAGAATCCTAAAAGTGTCTAAACCAGTAACTCACCCTCTTAGATCCGACTGGGGCCATATTCAGCAGTAGATTCAGAGACCTTCAGGAGAGCTGAGTGAGACTGGAGTGAAATCCACAAGAGATGAGCGCTTATAAAGCACCGCTGGAGGGCTGTGTGTGTGTGTGAGAGAGAGAGAGAGAGAGAGAGAGAGAGTGTGTGTGTGTGTGTGTGAGAGAGAGAGAGAGAGAGAGAGAGAGAGAGAGAGTGAGAGAGAGAGAGAGAGAGTGTGTGTGTGTGTGTGAGAGAGAGAGAGAGAGAGAGAGAGTGTGTGTGTGTGTGTGTGTGTGTGAGAGAGAGAGAGAGATCGGCCCCGTCATCTAAACTAGTTCAGTGTGTTTCTGGTTAATGTTTATCATATGATCATCATCAGAGAGGGATTCTGGACAACATTCTCCAGACAGACACAGAGAAGTCTTCTGCTACTATTCTTTAAAAGTGTGTTCTTACTACAAATACACAACTGTGATCCGAGCGTGCACAAAAATATGTTCTAAGAACTTTTTGCAAACATTATTTCTGAATATTCTAGATTTCATTTTTTTTCTCGGTTATGTCAATGTGAAGGGATGTATACCTTTGCAAACATTATGAAAACTTTATCTTTGAATGTTCTCTGAACGTTTGGAAACAAGTAGTAACATTAAAAAAATTACATAACATCCAAATAAAAGCTAGTACAATGTTTCCATTAAGTTATGATCATCTTATTTTTTTAAACGTTCAAAACCTCCATTTTTTTATTTTTTTTTATTTCTTGGTTATGTGAATTTTAAGAGAACATTACATTCGCAAACACTGTGGGAATGTTTTCTGGACATTCAAAAGTATCATATAATAAAAGTAACAATACATCGGAACATTCTGAAACAAAGCGGGAACATTTCAACATCTTCGACGAACTCAAGTGTTACATGAACAACCGCTGCAGAACATCAGCTGCTGCAGACCAGTTATTGATCATTGATCAGGTCTGAGCTGATTATTGATCATGTGATCTGCTGCCTCGACACATTTTACTGTCCGCAAACATTCCTCCAAATCTCTCTCTCCCTCACACACACACACACACACACACACTCAGGATTGCTGCAATCTTTGCTTGTGCTGCAGATCGTTAATTCACTCAAGATATATTATTGAAGTCAACACTGCAGATATAACAGATGCTGAGTGCATGTTGGAAAATGTACTGAATCATTCTATTTCAGTGTTCTTTAGTTGATTTGTTAATGATAATGAATCCCCGGGTCTTTGACGCGCTCTGACCGGCGGGCGCGCGCTGCTCGTGCGTGTTTCTGCGCGAGCGTTTGTTTGGAAACTCCGAGACTAAACTAACTCGAGAAAGCTTAATTCGGAGCAGAAGTCAATATGTCGCGGATATTAAACACGTTTAACGCTCTCGTGAGGCGAGACTTGAGGAGAAAATCACTGCGCGTTTCTGCGCGGAGCCTCGCGACAGATGACGGGTGAGAAATATCTGACTCAGAGCTCTCTATTTGGGAATGTGTGGGAAAATTCAAACCCATTTGTAATTAATACTCTAATAATCAAAATAACAGATTCTGCACAAATAATGCATGTGTGATTGAATGCGCTGAATGCATGTCTGCTGGGTTTGTTCTGCTTCTCAGAGACCCCCCTGGGCTTCTGGGGAAGCGTCTGAAGGACTCGGCGGAGACGGTGGTCATCGGCGGCGGGTGTGTCGGGGTCAGTCTGGCGTATCATCTGGCCAAAGCCGGACAGAAGGACGTGGTGCTGCTGGAAAAATCCGAGCTGACGGCCGGATCCACATGGCACGCGGTACGCACACTGGTCAGGGGTCAAATGCAATCTAGATTAGCTGTTTTAGGAAATGCACCTGTTTCCAACAAAGCCTGTAAGTCAGGAAAGCCTCCAGTAATTAAAGCTGCTGATTACTAACTGAGGGCTTGAATGCAATGCTACTCATTTCTGATAGAAGCATCTTTCAAATGCATGAATGTTAATGTAAAAAGCATGACAGCTGTCAATGAAAATGACTCGTTTTGAAGTCTCACTGCAGTATCCAGGTTTAAACAGGGTGAAACTTGACTTATAAGCACTGTGACTGACAGCATTTGACAGAGGTTATGCTGTGTGCATGTGCTGAGTCTGAACAGTTGATATTTTCGTCCACAGGCGGGACTCACCACATACTATCATCCAGGCATTAATCTGAAGAAGATTCATTATTACAGCATTAAACTCTTTGAGCAGCTCGAGGCCGAGACGGGACAGGTGAGACACATCAATAAACATGTTTACTGGAGCTGGTAATGAGCTGCTCATTTCTGTGAGGCGTTTACAGCTGTATGGAGTGTGTTGTGTGGTGACTGTGGTGTTTGTGTCGCAGGCCGTGGGCTTCCATCAGCCCGGCAGCATCAGACTGGCGTCCACTCCGGTCCGCGTGGACGAGCTCAAATATCAGATGACCAGAACACACTGGCACCCGACGCCACAGTTCCTCATCGGCCCCGAGAAGATCCAGCAGCTCTTCCCTCTGCTCAACATGGACAAGGTATGAACATCTGAGGACAATACACATACATATTTAAAGTCACTCCCAGTAAAAAATTGCAATCTTGAGAGAGAGAAATAACACAGATCAAGCCACTTTGGTGTGGTTTGTCACATTTTGCAGAGGTGGAAAGAGTACAAAAATATTCTACTCAAGTAAAAGTACCATTACATTAATGAAATTTTACTTAAGTACAAGTAAAAGTACCAGTCTAAAAATCTACTCAAGTAAAAGTAAAAAGTAGCTCATTTAAAATTTACTCAGTGGGTGTCAAACTCAGTTCCTGGAGGGCCACAGTCCTGCACAGTTTAGATATAACCTTAATTAAACACACCTGATCCAGCTAATCTAATCATTTAGGTTTATTTGAAAACTACATGATATGTGTGCTGGAGCAGGGTTAGAACTAAACTCTGCAGGGCTATGGCCCTCCAGGAACTGAGTTTGACACCCCTGGGATAGGTCTATTAATCTCAAACTAGTTGTTTTTAATTAAAGGAATCAGTTATTTAGAATAATAAAACATTTGCGCTGTTACCAGGCAAATCAGTATCAACAAACTCATCTTTTAATGCAGAGGAAATGCAGAAGATTAATTGGAAGTGGCATTTAGATGTATTACACTGTTTAGTGCAGGACAAGAATGCATTTAACCTGCAGTTACAAATGCATGAATAATGTTTTGATATACAAGACATAAAATGTTGAATACTCATTTGAAATGATAAGAAATTAATTATTTTAAAAAATCAAAAGATACTTTAAATGTGAAATTAAAATGGCCAGTATGTGTCAGCAAGTCACTGTTAATAAGTGAGTCATTGCGATTGAACCGAATCATTTAAACGGTTGATTCCTTATACAGTCTATGGTTGATTCATTCAGGAACGAAACACTGTCACGTTGCTCAGAGACGCAAAACTGTGCTTTGGTGGCTGTGTTTGGAATTATTTTCTGTTGCAGAAATAGAGCTAAAAAAGGCAATATGGTGTCTAAAACGCAAGTCTCTTAATTAACTTGTTTACTGATATATACTGTTTACTGTTATATATATGTATATATTCATTCAACTGATGTAGTTTCCAGGGAGCGATTTTTTTTTTTTTTACTCAGTAATTAATGTGTTTTAAAATGTAGCGAAGTACAATACTTTAAACAAAATATACTTGAGTAAAAGTAAAATTACAGATTTAAAAAATTACTTTAAAAAGTATTAGTACACAAAAAAGCTACTCAATTACAGTAACGCGAGTAAATGTAATTCGTTACTTTCCACCTCTGACATTTTATTATTACATATACAAATAATGTAGAATAAGTCATGTAAAATCATAGATAGATACAGCAGATGTATGTAGATGTACTGAAGCTGCTTGTCTCTGTGTCAGGTGTTGGCGGGTCTTTATAATCCGGGTGACGGTCACATCGACCCGTATTCCCTGACGATGGCTCTGGCGGCGGGAGCGCGAATGTACGGCGCTCAGATCTATTGTCCCGCTCCTGTCACAGGCCTCACGCCGACCACCGATGGCAGATGGGACGTCCAGACGCCACATGGATCCATCCGAGCCAATCGCATCGTCAATGCCACAGGTTAGGCCACACCCACATGTAAAACAACATCCCATGTGATACACCACACCCCCATATGTTAGATCACACACCCCACAAGATAGGCCACACCCATATGATAGAACACACCCCATATGTTAGATCACACCCCCACAAGATAAGCCACACCCTACATGATAAACCATACCGCCATATGTTAGACCACACCCCCACAAGATAGGCCACACCCATATGATAGACCACACCCCATATGTTAGATCACACCCCCACAAGATAAGCCACACCCTACATGATAAACCATACCGCCATATGTTAGACCACACACCCATATGATAGACCACACCCCATATGTTAGATCACACCCCCACAAGATAAGCCACACCCTACATGATAAACAACACCCCCATATGTTAGATCACACCCCCACAAGATAGGCCACACCCATATGATAGACCACACCCCATATGTTAGATCACACTAACACACGATAGACCACACAAAAATGTGTAAAACTACCCCCACATGATAGACCACACCCCCACACACTAGAACACACATGTAGGGGTGACCCCCGAATTATGGCACTTTTCCATTACCAGTACCAGCTCGACTCGACTCGACTCGGCTCGACTCGCCTCGGCTCGGCTCGGCTCGCTTTTTGCTCCGTTTTCCATTGCAGATAGTACCTCCACAATAGTACCTGGTTGTCATAGCGACGCTGCAAGAAACTGCCATGACGTAATCTTCTACGCGACACACACCCGCTACCCACACACACAGGACAATGGAGGAAATCGAGTGCATGTTGTTTTTGATCCTCGGGATATATTGGATATATCACGCAATCTCTGGCCAAACTTTTTAAAAATGGCGGGGTTATTCTGGATACTATCTGGATACTATTGCTGGCGCGTGTAATGATGACGCAGTGAATAGTGACGATTCTCTCTGACCAATCAGCAGTCTGCTGTGTTTTCACGTCACATTATAGTATCGCCTCAGCTCGCTTGGAACCTCGCCGGTACAGGTACAACTTTTACACAGTGGAAAACCAAACAGAGCCGAGTCGAGACGAGGCGAGCCGAGCTGGTACTGTGTACTGGAAAAGCGCCATTAGATGCTTCGATTCGAGGAGTCTGATTCGACTCCCAATCTCACAGTCGAATATTTGCAGAGGTGCCATTTTGGCTATATATGGGGTGCTCTATGTCTATTCTATATGAGATAAATGATGATTTAAATCCCATTGATTTAAAACCTGCTAAATGCTTCATTGTACTCATCTTCAGCGCACAGCTCAAAACATTAATAACTACTGTCACAAACATAATCTTACAACCCGAATTCCGGAAAAGTTGGGACGTTTTTTAAATTTTAATAAAATGAAAACTAAAGGAATTTCAAATCACATGAGCCAATATTTTATTCACAATAGAACATAGATAACATAGCAAATGTTTAAACTGAGAAATTTTACACTTTTATCCACTTAATTAGCTCATTTAAAATTTAATGCCTGCTACAGGTCTCAAAAAAGTTGGCACGGGGGCAACAAATGGCTAAAAAAGCAAGCAGTTTTGAAAAGATTCAGCTGGGAGAACATCTAGTGATTAATTAAGTTAATTGATATCAGGTCTGTAACATGATTAGCTATAAAAGCTTTGTCTTAGAGAAGCAGAGTCTCTCAGAAGTAAAGATGGGCAGAGGCTCTCCAATCTGTGAAAGACTGCGTAAAAAAATTGTGGAAAACTTTAAAAACAATGTTCCTCAACGTCAAATTGCAAAGGCTTTGCAAATCTCATCATCTACAGTGCATAACATCATCAAAAGATTCAGAGAAACTGGAGAAATCTCTGTGCGTAAGGGACAAGGCCGGAGACCTTTATTGGATGCCCGTGGTCTTCGGGCTCTCAGACGACACTGCATCACTCATCGGCATGATTGTGTCAATGACATTACTAAATGGGCCCAGGAATACTTTCAGAAACCACTGTCGGTAAACACAATCCGCCGTGCCATCAGCAGATGCCAACTAAAGCTCTATCATGCAAAAAGGAAGCCATATGTGAACATGGTCCAGAAGCGCCGTCGTGTCCTGTGGGCCAAGGCTCATTTAAAATGGACTATTTCAAAGTGGAATAGTGTTTTATGGTCAGACGAGTCCAAATTTGACATTCTTGTTGGAAATCACGGACGCCGTGTCCTCCGGGCTAAAGAGGAGGGAGACCTTCCAGCATGTTATCAGCGTTCAGTTCAAAAGCCAGCATCTCTGATGGTATGGGGGTGCATAAGTGCATACGGTATGGGCAGCTTGCATGTTTTGGAAGGCTCTGTGAATGCTGAAAGGTATATAAAGGTTTTAGAGCAACATATGCTTCCCTCCAAACAACGTCTATTTCAGGGAAGGCCTTGTTTATTTCAGCAGGACAATGCAAAACCACATACTGCAGCTATAACATCAGCATGGGTTCGTCGTAGAAGAGTCCGGGTGCTAACCTGGCCTGCCTGCAGTCCAGATCTTTCACCTATAGAGAACATTTGGCGCATCATTAAACGAAAAATATGTCAAAGACGACCACGAACTCTTCAGCAGCTGGAAATCTATATAAGGCAAGAATGGGACCAAATTCCAACAGCAAAACTCCAGCAACTCATAGCCTCAATGCCCAGACGTCTTCAAACTGTTTTGAAAAGAAAAGGAGATGCTACACCATGGTAAACATGCCCCGTCCCAACTATTTTGAGACCTGTAGCAGAAATCAAAATTGAAATGAGCTCATTTTGTGCATAAAATTGTAAACTTTCTCAGTTTAAACATTTGCTATGTTATCTATGTTCTATTGTGAATAAAATATTGGCTCATGTGATTTGAAAGTCTTTTAGTTTTCATTTTATTAAAATTTAAAAAACGTCCCAACTTTTCCGGAATTCGGGTTGTATTATGAAAGCACTATTGTAAAAAAATGTTGTGAATTCTTAAGGTTTGGCTGATCTTTTAATCAAAACATAAAACTTTATTTACTCCGCATCTGCGAGGCATCTTCCGTTACACATTTTCACTGTGTTAAATACATCGGTCGATTATCAACAAGATTCAAAAATTCTGATTCGACTTTGTGGTAGACCACTCCCTCAAATAATAATATTTCACTCACAACATGCTAAGCCCACATGTGTTAGGCCACACCCACATATGTTAGGCCACACCCCTCAGTGTGGGCTGAGGAGCATCTGCTCCACGTTTATATTTCAGAGCTGCAGCTGTCTTGTTGCATTCATGTGAAGCGCTTCTGGATATTCACTGTGACAGAGACTTTTTGAAGGTTTCTTAAAAGTCTAGATCAAATTAAAGACATAAAATGTATTACAGATCTTAAATGGTCTAACAAAAGTTTATTTATAATTTTAAGACATCTTAAATTTGGGATTCAATTCTACATGATAAAAAGAAGGCTTCAGAAAGATTGGTATTGGTGATCTTATCTGCAGGAACTGCTTCCTGTGATCGGAGCACTCTTAATATTAGGATATTTTGGTGACACAGTAAACTGTATCTTGCGTTTAACTCGAGGTAAACTCTTGTATCACAGGAAGGAAAAGGCCAAAAAACGTGATTTAAAGGACCACTCCACTATTTTTGAAAAAAGGCTCATTTTCCAACTCCCATAGAGTTAAACAGTTGATTTAATGTTTTCAAATCCATTTAGCTGATCTCTGGATCTGACATTAGCACTTTTAGCTTAGCTTAGCATAGATCATTGAATCTGATTAGAATAAAAGACGGAAAATTAAAAGTTGCGTACTTGATTACTACACAACTTTTCATTTTCAGTTGGTCTTAGTACACGATGTAGCTACAGAAGAGTCAAGTTTTAAATAGAAAAAATATAGAAACTCTTTACTCATTTTTGAGCGAGATGCTAACGGTCTAATTAGGTTCAGTTATCTATGCTATGCTAAGCTAAGCTAAAAGTGCTATTTTCAGACCCAGAGATCGGCTGAATGGATTCGAAAATGGTAAAACTCAACTGTTTAACACTAGAGGCGTTGGAAAATGAGCCTATTTTAAAAAGTCGTGGAGTGTTCCTTTAACATTTTTAATATA
>NC_081801.1:207500-212500 GCF_963082965.1 Carassius carassius
TGTAGTACAGCAGTAACGAGCTGAAACTGAACTGAATTCAGTTCCTGAATAAGATCTGTGGTGTCAGTCATGAGGTTTGAGTTTAAGGAAGTAAAATAAAATGGAATAAAGTTAATATGACAGCTCTAAATAGATTTTTTAGTGCATTTTAGTGTGAAATATCTATAAACGTTCAATGTATGTATTCCGTACACTTATTGGTCATATTTAACAATTCAAGTATTTATTACATACCAGTTGTCCATAAAAAGGAATGAAATAAGTACATTGAATGCAATTGAATTGAACCCTATTGAGAATGTAACATCTAATTAATTTCCTGAATGTGATCTGTTGTGTCAAAAAGGGAATAGAATGTTGTTTTTACTAATGCATTTAATTTTTTTATGAATTTCCTATTAATATGCATGAGCCTGTGTTGACGTGTGTCCAAAGCCTGTCCAGTTTTACCCTGGTATTGTTGGAAGCAGCGTGGTTTATGCATCAGGAGTGTGTGTTGAGTACGCTCTGATTGTGTGTCAGATTCACACGGGTCTGCAGCATCAGATCATCTGGCCGTGTCAGCCCTACTGTGTTCCTCTGGATGAGAAGCTGCTGCCCGAGCTCCTGCAGGACGCTGGCTATCACACACACATGGTGGGCAAGTGGCACCTGGGCATGTTCAGCAAGGCCTGTCTGCCCACGCGCCGAGGATTCAGCAGCTTCTTCGGTACGCGCTTCAGCCTCAGGAACCAGGAACAGAAGAGTCAAAAGCTGGATCACGTGACACGCGTGTTGTTGTGTGTGTCTGCAGGTTACCTGACGGGTTCGGAGGACTACTTCAATCACACCAGGTGCAGTTTCATCACTCCTCTGAACGTGACGCGCTGCGCTCTGGACCTGCGAGACGGAGAGGACACGGCTGTCAACTACACAGGACTCTACTCCACTGAACTCTTCACCCAGAGAGCCACGGACATCATCACACGACACACACCTGAGAAAGTACACACACACACTCCTCAGAGCCTGTTCATAGCCACATAATCCTGAATATTCACAGACCCCCACAGCTATTATTATTCGGCCAATTATCTTCATTCATGTTTACTAAGCTACATGCTTTAACCAGGGTTATGATTATTAACTAAAACTAAAAGTGTCAAACAAAATTGAATGCACCAGTTTGCAATATCAAGCAACAAAATATGCTGGAAGTGGATGAGACTGGAAGCCAGACACGTTACATTTACAAATGCCATCTTTAGACAGAAATAAACCTTCTCATCAGACGTGTTGCTGCAGGTTTGCTCCGGTCTCTGGTCTTTCTGTCCGTGGTTTCTGAGGGTTTGTCTTGTGTTGCAGCCGTTGTTCCTGTATGTGGCGCTGCAGGCGGTTCACGGCCCCTTGCAGGTCCCTGAGCGCTACGTCGCCCCCTACAGCTTCATCAAGGACCAGCAGCGGCGCGAGTACGCCGGGATGGTGTCGGCCATGGACGAGGCGGTGGGGAACATCAGCCGAGCGCTGCAGGACTCAGGGCTCTGGGACAACACCGTCCTCATCTTCTCAACAGGTACTGAGAGCACCAGACCACACAATCTCTTCTTCTAGGGAGACCTGTATTTATCATCAGGACTCATGTGATTGAGCTCAGAGGACTTTATAAGATTCAATATTTCAATGAACTTTTGTTGCTGCTCTTATGGTGGCTGTTAATTATTTAGACAGTATTCAAAGGAGAATCAAATGATGTATTCCACATCATGTCAGAGAGTAAATGTGCATAATCAGTCAAAATGAATGAGTTTTGTGGGTTAAAAGGTCTTAAATCTGAGCCTTAAGTTTTAATTTCTTTAAGTCGAGGCATTAAATGTTGCAAAAATGTTTTATCTTCCTCAATATCTTCATCTTGTTTTCCAGTACCAATATCTAAACATCCTTAAATCAAGATACGTTTACTTGAGAAGTAAATCAAGAAATGAAGTCTTGTTTTCAGGGTTGCCAGATTGAGTCGATGGTTTTCAGCTCAAACACTCTTTTAAAAAAAACTGATTAAAATTTTATCACATAAACGGTAAAAGAGAACAAGCAAATATTACAAAAATGTCCAAACCTAAAGTATGTCAACTATTTGCAAACCGAAGCCAAAAAATGCACGAACTCATTTAACCCTCAGAAAAACAAAAGCATCGTTTTCAGTGTCGACAGCAAAAACAAGCCAATGCATATGTAGACAAAACCCCCCAAAAGATCAGAATTAAGCAACGTAATTAGTGCACCAGTCCAAGCTGATCAAAAACAGAAAGCCAGCAGATCTGGCAACACCGCTTGTTAGAAGAGAAATGAACAAGAACAAAGATCTGTCAGTGAAGAATGAAAACTTGTTTCCCTTTAATTAAGTTGAGTTTTCTGAGATATTTGTTCTTGTTTTAATCAGAAACTCACATAAAGCAGAAACGGCTTGTTTTATGTGACTTTTCTTCTCGGGGAAATGTTTGGTTGGTTTATAATTCTTCAGACATTTTCACTGGAAAACAAGACTTCTCTGGTTCGGAGCAGAGATATTTAAACCAATTATTGTTTATTTATATTTAGGAAAATGGATTGAAAACTAATGGACAAGTTGTACTTTTAAACCTGTCTTTGCTTGATCTTAAAAAGTCTTAAACTGGCACAGAAAGCCTGATCCGTCACAAGGTGGCGCTGTTCCCTCTCTGTCGGCCAGATAACGGCGGTCAGACCCTGACGGGAGGAAACAACTGGCCTCTGCGTGGCAGGAAGTGGTCTCTGTGGGAGGGAGGAGTCAGGGGCGTGGCCTTTGTGAGCGGCCCACTCATAGAGCAGCCTGGAGCTGTCAGTCGAGAGCTCATCCACGTCTCTGATTGGCTGCCTACGATTGTGGGTCTGGCCGGGGCGTCGACGAATGGAACCAAACCTCTGGACGGGTTCGACGTGTGGGGTGCTATCAGGTGAGAGCGAGCTGCTCTTCATCATCATCATCACTTCATCCTAATGATGAGACGAGCTGGACCTGCAGACAGGAAGTGTGTTTGAGTGTGTGTCTGTGCTTTCAGTCGCGGGAAAGCGTCTCCTCGAGTCGAGCTTCTGCACAACATCGACCCGCTGTATGTGGACACCGCTCCATGTGAGTCAGAGACCGGTTCACACCCAGACCAGAATCCGGTTTGACAGCAGACGCACCTGAGCTGTTCTGTCCTCTGTGTCTCCTTCAGGTCCTGGAGACGAGGTGTCCGGTGAGTTTCTGGAGGAGTCTTTGCGGTCATCAGCTTCTCGACCCGCTGCTCTCGGCTCTCGCTCAGAGTTTAACATCTCGGTTCACGCCGCCATTCGTTACAAGAACTGGAAGCTTCTCACCGGTTACCCAGGTAACGGTTAACTTCCCCATGTCAAAGGTCATTCTTTTCCCATATCTGCCTGATGAAGTTCTGGTTTCTTAGTAATGTTGAGCTGTCTGTTTGGCTGATGGTTTCTCTCAGGTTGTCCTCTGTGGTTTGCGCCCCCTGGTGGTGGTGCGCTGGAGGCGTCGGAGCCGCTGAAGCAGGTGATGCTGTTCGACATCGAGAAGGATCCCGAGGAGCGTGTGGAGGTGTCCCATCAGCGGCCGGAGGTGGTGTCCTTCCTGCTCAGACGCCTGCAGATGTACCAGAAGCAGGCCGTTCCCATCGTCTTCCCCCCCGACGACCCCCGCTGTGACCCTGAAACCACCGGAGCCTGGGGACCCTGGGAATGAGGAGGAGGACGAGTCATGAATGAGCTGAAGAGCATCAGTGATGAGACGCTCATGAACACTCATGAAGTTTAGAGAATATTTCTATCCTCTGCTCGAGGGTTTATATTTGTGTGTGTGTGTGTGTGTGTGTGTGTGGATCATGAAACAGAATCAAACTGTTTTTGATATTTACACATAAACATGTTTTCTCTACAATAAAAACATTCTCCAAGTTTCAGAACTCAAAACTAACTCCCCATTTTAAAATATGAATTATTCTGCCAAAAACAGAGATGTCACATAAATCAGTGAGATGTGTCTAACAATAGAGCAGATACTGATATAAACTGATCTAAATATCACTCTATATCTGCAGTGATGTGTGTCAGTGAGATGAGATGTAAATGATCCGCACATATGAAGAAATCAAGGCTCCTCAGAAGATGTGAGATGTTCTGGAGGCTTGTGAAGATCATTCCTCCGCTGAGGAACAGTGAAAGTAAAGCTTCTGGAAACAAACGCTCCTCAAAAGATCAGATTTGAGACTCTAAAACATGATTGATGGAGAATCAAGTAAAGCTGAGCTGCTTCAGTCCAGGAAGAGTTCATCTGGAGATATTACTGACCTTATTCTGACCTTTACTTGATCACAATCAGGAAAGATTTGAGTCGAGCTGAAGCTGGACGCTTGTACAGTTACACTACAAGAGATCTGAGCTGATAAAACACTCTGAAGGTTTCATGGTAAATTTTTAGAAATATGATAGAGTAGGTTTATAATGGTGTTGTTTATTGTTCAGCACTGATGGACTGGAGTGCTGTGGATTATTGTGATGTTTTTATCAGACTCTCATTCTGACGGCACCCATTCACTGCAGAGCATCCATTGATGAGACACTGATGCAATGCTACATTTCTACAAGAAACAAACTCGTCCTGATCTCAGATGATCTGAGGGAGAGCACTTTTAGTTTGATATGAAGCTCTCTCTCTGTCTGGTCCGGTGATGTCAGCTCCTCAGGATCAGTTCTGGTCAGTCGACTGTCTTCTGTGTCTTCATCAGTCTGAAGTGTGTTTGTGCTTCGCTTTAGAGATGACAACAGATTGAAAAGCCATTAGAGAGGAGGAGACAGACTTTTCCAGAGACGGCACAGAAACTACAGCTGACTTCCTGTAATCGCACCCTCCCCCTCCTCTGCACTTCCTGTGCTTGTGGAATGGTGCTCTGTGATTGGCTGGAGCAGAAGCTCAGTGTCTCCACATGTCTCTGTATCTTTCAGATCCTGTTTGA
>NC_081801.1:222500-240000 GCF_963082965.1 Carassius carassius
CTGGGCTCAGCGTGATGTCTTTTTTCCCCTGCGCTGGCCCTTTAAGGTCTGTTTGAGGTTAGCTGGTTTACCAGTGCTCGATCATCAGTGAACGTTCACTTTATGGAAGCTAAGAATAAGAGCGTGCGTGGTCCTGCCGCTCTCCACTCCAACCATAAAAACACAGACGCTTCATTACAGGCCGCTCAAGCCAAGAGAAAACACACGCGTCCCTCTCATGCGCTGCCAAGATACAGACGCTTTCCTCCATTCAGAGCGACTCCATGAAGCAGTGGAAACTCAGAGCCGCTGTTTGTGGGCCGTCCGGTAAACACTGTGTGCTGTTTGGATCTCAGACCACACAGTCTGTCTGCGTCTCATTCCTGCGATCCAAGATCTCAATGTGTCCAAACCTAGTGAGCTGCCTACAGAGACAGCGTTTCAGACCATCATAGACACAGATGCAGGAATATCACGCTGATTTTGTCCAGATTCTGATGAGAACACAATCTGCCTGTGATCTGCAGTGACTTCTTAGACATTTTAGAACTACAGTGGTTAATTTTTAACAACAATAACTCATTGTAGAACTGATTCATTTTAGAAATGTATTGACTCGTTTCTGAACCATGATTCATTTTAGAACTACAATGATTTGTTTTGTAGTTATAGTGATTCATTTCAGAACCATAGTGATTCATTTTTTTTAAATATAATAAATCTATTATAAACTATAATATTTCATTTGGGATATGAATTCATTTTTATAACTACAGTGATTTACTTTTGAAATATGATTAATTTTAAAACTGCTGTAATTAATTTTGGAACTATAATGGTTCATTTGAAGTAATGATTCATTTCTGAACTCTAATGATTCGTTTTAGAACTTTAGGTAATTATTTTACAATTATAGCAATTCATTTTTCAAATTAAACAGTTATTTTTTTAGAATGCTTGCGTAGTGATTTATTTTTTAAAGTTCACACAGCATTTAACTGGAGTATTGTGTATTTTTGTACAGTAAGATCATCTGTAACACGAGCCAGAGTGTGTCTGTGTGAATGTGAAACCCGAGTCAAATGCAGTGTTAAAATGCTAATTGAATGTGTGCTGGAGGTCAGAGGTCAAGCAGACACTGCTGTTTGCAGCACAGCTGCTGGCGGAGCTCATCAGCATGAGAACACGCTGCGTTCTGATCGTGTGGATGTGTAGTTTGTGCATGAGAGTCGACGGAATCTGGATGTGGCCGGTTCTGTTTAAGTGCAGAAGGGCTTTAAATGGGTCACATTACGTGCTGGAGTTTCCATGCAGCGCTCCCAAAAGGAGCATGTTTGATTGAATTAAAACCAGCCGGGCCGTGCTGCCTTCAAATCAAGCCCAGAGCTCAGAGCGCCAGCCGTCACACGTCTCTCACACACACACACACACACACACACACACACACACACACACACAGAGACAGACACAGAGACAGACACAGAGAGTGAGTGTGTGTCCATCTGATGTCAGGTGATCTGTAGATCATTGTCTTCATTGTGCTCTGTGTGTGTGTGTGTGTGTGTGTGTGTGGTGTTCAGGGTTTGTGCTGTAGTGCAGGTCAGTCATGCACACTGATAAGATTAGTGCTGTAGTAAACCAGTCTCTCGTTCTTATCTCTCTCTCTCTCTAAAGTGTGTGTTTTTCATCAAGCAAATTCCTCCTGCTCTCTCTTTCTGTCTTTCTCTCTTTCTCTCTCTCATTCTCTCTCTCTCTCTCTTTCTCTCTCTCTCTCTCTGTGTGTGTCTCTCTCTCTCTCTTTGTCTCTGCGGTGTGTGTGTGTGTGTGTTGTCCTCATGAGCTCACGCTGTGTTTTCTGTGAAAGCAGCAGGGTGTGTTTTAGGATGGAGGAGGTTCAGCTCACCCACCGAACCCCCGCACACTTCAGGACAGTTGTTGTCTGTCTTTGTTCTCAGGGGACACTTGCAAGTGCTCGGGGCCCCGCAGGAGCCGCCTGTATTATCCATCTGCACTGCTACACTTCATTCAGCACTGGAGTTGTGATGACCATTTGTGTTCACTAGATTATGCTGTAGTGCAAACACACTCTTGAGTGTGATCCAGTTATCATAATGTGATGTGTTAATAACCCAAAGCTGTATGTAAATGAGCAGAGGCTGTGGCCAATCACAGCTGTGTGCTTTCACAATAGAACTGATTTTCATGATTAGGTCTGCACTCATTAGTTTTTAGGACTGTAGTGATCTATTTTAGAATTGCAGTGATTTATTTTGGAACTATAGTGATTCATCTGTTTGTTAACGAGCATTTGCAGTGGAATTTTAGGACACATTTCAGTCATATTTCACGCAAAGGATTATGTGCGTGAGCCCTTGGATGTTCCCCAGTGAAGGTCAGAGGTCGCTGAGAATGCCTGATATTTCTGTGATATTTCTCACTGTGGTTTATGGGGATGTTTGGGATGATTGTCAAGCAGGAGAGAATGAGCTGAAATCACTGACAGACAGACAGTTTATCAGTGGGTTCAGCAGTTCATTTTGTCAGTATGAGTGACTAAACAGGAAGAGCTCTGTCAGGAGACAGGAAGTGCTCTGTAAAGGCTTATGGCTGTTGTGAAGATCAGTAACGAGATCAGATCTGATCAATCTGTGTATTAAACGTATATTTTAACAGATTGTGGTGAAGAACTTTGGGTTCTGGCTTGTGTATTATATGCTTAATAATCACAGACAGTAATTAACTGATTAAGACTTGAACTCCTCTTTTGCTTCTGTGATTCTGTACTTCAGAGTGAATTACATGACTGTATTCTGTGTTTATCATCAGTCTCTAGTACATGTGTGTGTCAGATGAGTCTCATTAGAATCACCAGAGATCAGTACTCGGACAGTAGGTCACAGCGCCAGCAACGCCAAAGTCACGGGTTCAGTTCTCAGAAGTGATTGAACTGAGAACATGTGAACCTTTAATGCAGTGTAAGTCGCTTTGGATAAAAGCATCTGCCGAAGTCTGCTGTGTCAGATGTGAGAATCTATAGTGCTGAAGTTCCTCTTACTGCATGGTGCATGATGACCTGATGTGTGCAGGTTCTGCTTGTGTTGTCTAATGGACTCGTCAGTTTCCCGTCTGACGTTCATGACCCGTGATGTCACTGTGCTGTGAACCGCGGTAATCAGCTCAATTGTCCTCGTGTTTGACATGTTATGCGTGACAGAGCGCTGTGTAACGCTCAAGCTCTCAATCGTCGCTGTGTGTGTGTCTCGTGTCAGCTGTCCCTCAACACACACTTCATGATTACTGGACTGAAGCAAGTGTGAGTGTGATCAGGTGTGTGTCAGTGGTTCCTGTAGGACACAATCCTACTGTAAGACGAGGAAACGGTGTGTCATTAAAGAACTGAACATGGTCTCACTTCTTCCCATCAGCCCAGCTGCTGTGCTGTTTAACGGTCTGTGTTGATGTGCTGAGTTTGGACACAATGGATGTGTCCTGTTGTTCAGAGCCCACCTGCCGTGGAAACCCCCTCCATAACAAACCCCCAGAAATAGAGCCGCTCCACTTCCATCGGCTCTTCCTCTCCGAGTGTGTGAGGTTCTCTGTAAGAGTTCTTCATAGAGTTCATATAGTCAACTAAAACTGATGCAAAAAAATTCAAACATAAAGAAACCAAAATTAAAATGACAACTAAATATAAAAATAAAAATGGTAAAATATTAAAATTCTAAATATTTATATGAACTTTAATAGTTTCTCAATGATACTAAAATAACACTGATATTAATATTATTATTACTATAATTAATATTACTAATGTTGTAGTCAGGATGTAACCGTTAACCGTGAGTGATTCAGATATGTTCAGAGCTTCTGCTGTTTCCTTCTGATGTGTTTTATGTAGTATAATTTCACAAAACTACAGTCAGACCATTCTGTTTTTGCTTCAGATTTCAAAATTAAACAGTCTAATTTAGATTAAAAACGGCGTGTATGCTGCATCTTTGTTTGGATCATGATTACAATCCAGTGGTTGGCTCTAAATTTAAATGGAAGGAGCACAGACAAAGCCTTAGTTTGTTTATATGAAGATATTTCTTTTATTTGTGTAACTTAGTTCTTTGATTTGGGGTTTGTTTTAAAATTTCAGTTTAGATTTGTTATATTTTGATTTCACAAGGAAACGTGCAGCAGTAGACTAATAAAACAACACCTTTTCATTTACTGTATAATGTCTTCAGTCTCATTTTGTAAAAAAAAAAAATATTGTGAGGAAAATCAAATCGTCAAATCAAAATCTTCAAATTGAATTGTGTTGAGTGAATCGTTACATCCCTAGTATTATTATTAACAATAAAATAATATTATAATAAATTTATCAAATCAAAAAGGGAATTTAAATACTTTTTTTTATGAAAACGCTTAGTTTTTTGAAGATGTCTGGAATCACAAAATGATTTGTGGTTAATTAATAACTATAACAATCCCAGTTTCTGTAAATAAAAAAGTTGCAAATAAGCATCTTTTTAGTCATAATTACAGGAGAAGTATTTGAGTGTTGTGCTGGACATTGATGCTTATGTTACGGATCATTACATGCAGCACAGACTGACATGATCCTTCAGTGTGTGTGTGTGTGTGTGTGTGTGTTAGTTCCCTATGAAGCTTTTCTAAAACAGATATTAGTAAACCCAGACCCCATGATGCTTGTTAGTGTAAACCATTCACTGTCACTCTCAGGGATGTTCAGTAAACTGGGTGTTGATGTGACCCATGTCCATCAGCGGGTGACCGCTGAACTCCTCGGCTCCAGTAATGATGCTGACGACTGTGAGAGCTGATGAACTGAGAGTGAATACGGTCAGTAGGTGAGTGTGTGTGTGTGTGTGTCCTGCAGCAGGAACAGATTAAACTGACAAACAGTGGTTCTGAACAATAGTGCTGCGGATATCCTCCTCCTGCTGCAGGGGCTGCTGGGAGCTCTAGAGGGTCATAGAGGAGGACTGTTGGATATCAGGCGCTCAGAGCTGCTCACACACACACACACACACACACGGTGTGTGGCTCCAGTGGGAGTTTCTGCTTCTGCTTGACCACCCGCTCAGATGTCTGCTGTTCTCCATCATGAGACCCGCGCCTCTCTGAGAAGGAAAGGAGGAAATCACCTCTTCAGCTCCCCACACACACACACACACACACACTGGATGAGTTCAGTATGGCGCACCACTGATCACTGCTCATTACAGTACAGCGATTACAACACCAGTGTCACATGACCTCAGTTGATTCAGTGAGGGGCGCCCAGTGATCGTCTCAAATGAAGCAGTCAGCTTTATTTAAAAAAACACATTGTTTCAAAGCAGCTTTACAGAGAGAGAGAGAGAGAGATTTTTTTTTTAATTTAACCAATAAAACCAGACAATTGTAAATGGAGAAAAACGGAATTCAGAAAAAATTAAAGGGAAAAAAAATGGAGTTTGGGAATAAACATTTGTTACGTAAAATCAGACACATTGCAAGCCACGTGTTAAGTATGTTCTGTTGAAGTGTTGATGGTGTGTCAGTCAGAACAGTCTTTAGCTGCTGTTCTTCATCATGTGACCGTCAGACGTCTATCCTGAGGCATTATGGGAGCTGTTTACCTCTCAGGTGCAGGTGTTCTCCCAGCTGAGTAACAGTGCTTCTGGTTTTCCCACACTCACGATCCACAGATCGAACTAGTGAAGCGTTTAGTGATAACAGAAGAGAGACGAACACGCTCTCTGTTTGTGGTTTGGTGTTGTGATGGATTGTGGGATGAGTGTGAATACATACAGGCGTTTCTATGATCTAAACCTCACGACACGGTGATGGCTTCTTCTGGAAACTCGTTCAGCGAGAGTGAGTGAGTGTGTGTGTGTGTGTGTGTGTGTGAGTAATGCTTTGGGAATGATGGAGCCGTCTGTGGGGCTTGTGCTGACGATGACATCACTGAATCCCAGTCATCTGTTGTGATGTTATGATGAGTTTCTCCTGGATACTCTCACACTGAGCCGCGCTGGACTGATTGTGTTTGGCAGCGTTTCATCACAGATCATGTGTTTGTTTTATCAGCCAATAATCTGCTCAGGGACGGGTTGCCATGGTTACGCTCAGAGTTCCATCCTGTGAGCGTTTCTTTCTTCTCAGTGTGTGTGTGTGTGTGTGTGTGTATCATAAACATGAACTCACTGAACACACGTGTGCATGAGGGCTGTTTTTCCATGAGCATCACGGCCGTTTGTGGAGGTCAGAATCCTCATTCCTCTGGACGCTGAGCCAGATGTAGATGATCAGAGCTGACTCCAGGAGAGACTCGTGTGAATCTGCTCATGCACAGTTTGTTCTTGGTCAGCTGATTTGATCGCTCATTACAGACGCACAGTTATTTGACCTCTGAAACTGACAAATATTCAACATTTTTCTTATTGCATATTATTTCTGATCAAACAGGATGTTTTGTAGGGCCCTAGGAAATCCTTTTTATATTTTCCCAAATGATGTTTTTCTGGACTCCTTTTTAATGGTTAACTTTACATTTTAATGTTTTTATTAATCAAAAGGCATGTCTAATTAATAAAACCCATGAAACCTATACAACTTAAGATCAATATATTATTGATATTTAACAAATGATTTTTGAATTTTTAGGGCCATTCATTCACACAGAGACGCGCAGAACATTCTGGATTCTCATTTAAAGTATTTTTGCGACTTAATATTTACAGACACTAGTCCATATCACGATTTAAGTGTAATGACCTACTTTTGATTAATTCATCCAAACTTTGACAAATTCCCTCTACGTTTTCTGAATCGTGAAAGTCATAAAGCCAACATGAATCAGTACTCGGCTGGGGCGTAACGGTCAATGTGCACATGAACATATCAAATATGACACATAAGCTCACGGGTCACATGACCAGCGTTCATCAACCCTGTGCCATCATCACAGGAGCTGATGATCATGTGATCAGGGTGGAGATACTGACCGATCCTGATAATCATCGTACATTCACTTTTATGATCGGATGATGAACTTTAGTGGCGTTAGACTTTAGACAGCAGGACTTCATCCGCTCCTGCCAGACTGTGTGTTATTGTAACCCAGATTTAGCTGTAGACGGGCCCCATGGGGGCGGGGCCTATAGTGGGCGGGGCCATAGAGATGACATCACTGCAGCAGAACATCATTCACGCTTAGAAGTGAATGAGACAAGACACTGGGATTGAATTCATATGTCTTTGAGTTAAACAGAGCTGAAACCAGGTATTTACTTGAGTGTGTGTGTGTGTGTGTGTGTTTAACCAGAATTGTGAGGGTCAAATGTTTGATTTTATGTGTCCTCAGCAGTTAAAAACACTTAGAAATGTTTCTAATCATGTTTGTGTTTAAATCCAGTGTTTTGTGTGGGTTCCTGTGCGGGTTTGTTTAGGATAAAATCGAAAAAGCATTAACCTGATAGGAATGATACTGTATAGTGAAACAAACATGTGTCTGATTTTCATTTGTGAAGAGCTCAGGATGATCACACACACACACACACACGTGAGGTTTTTATCACTCATCAGGCTGCAGTCAGCAGAAGTCAGAGGTCAAGGCCTTTTAGAATGTCATGTGATCTGAGCATTTGGTTTCAATTTCTCATTTGTGTGTTTCAGACAGAATGAGGCCTTGTGTTTATATCTGCATGGAGTCCGTGTGTGTGTGTGCGTGTGTGTGTGTTTATGGATTGCACACATATGACCTTCATTATTTGCAGCTGGTCAAGTTAGTTGTGTAAACACCAGGTTAGTCAGACTGGTTTTAAGGGCTGTGTTTATGCATCTGGCTGCTGGTCAGAGTCACTTGTGGGAAACTTTGAGTTAGATGCTTGTCAATTATAGGCTGCTGTTGATTGTAATGAGATGTAATTGTTAGTGTTGATGCTCCTGTTTGACGTTTTATGTGCTGTTGATGAAGAACAGATATACTGCTCATCATAAAACATGAACAGTGAGCTGCTTTAAGACAGGACGGTCTCGTGAACCCATTCCCCATCATTCTCTGTGCTGCGCATCGTGTGTTCCTGCAGGGATTTGGGGGTGTTCGGCTGGTTAACCCATGACATCATTCACATGTGTTGGTGGTCAGCAGCTGAGTTCAGTCACTCAGAGTCTCTGATGAACAATCACAGCACAGCATCACCACATTACGCTCGCCCAGAGATCTCTCGATCACAGCTGAACCGACTAAAGATCCTTCACAGTCAGGACTGCCAACTGCACTTTTGTACCGCCAGTAGTGTTGCACAGTGCACCACGATTCTCAGAAATTAAAAACGTCACGATTCCTAAATTTATTAGTATCGATACTTCAAAGCATGACTGCGTCCAGATTTGTAAGAAGTATTTCATGTTGGTGTGTGCAACGCACGCTTCCAGTGCCTCCCTATGGACGTCTGTGTTTATTCTCCTCACGCACGCAGCAAAAAAGCACTACAGCGAGATGGCTGCATTAGTGGCTTTACTAAACTGATTTGGGTTTACTGTAATGTGTGCATAATCGCATTAAATAGTTTAAATAAGTTGTTCAGATGAACAAAGCACGTGGTTTTCTTGCATAATTAACATTTTAATTGTTTGGTCAGACAGTTCATATATAATATTCACATTAAACGTGGAGTTGTGTTCTGTATGCTAAATATGAAAACGAGCTGATCGAGATTCACATGCTTGGCTCACTGACCCTGTATACTCTCATTCATTTCGTTCATAAACGAGATGTATCAGTTCATTCAACTCGTTCACGAATGAGAAGATCTCTCGTTCAGTGAAGGGCATCACATGCTTCGTCACATCTTGAGTAACTCTTTGACAGGGTGAAACAGTTCACAGAGCTGTTCACGAGCTGCGCATGCGCTGCTAATAGCGCCGTGCTCGCGCTTCTCCGCTCGCGCGCTGCTGTGGAGGGAGGAACTTCAGTGAACGAGAAATATAAGTCAGTGGGTTACCTGAACGAGAATGATTCGTTCACCTAAAAGATTCGTTCACGGACGAACGATCACTAGTGCAATTTCATATAGCCTATATTAAATATTTGGAATATATATTTTCATATTTTATTAGATTCTTTGATAAGGTTACAATACGAAGTTCTAAGTAGCAGCGTATCTTCCGTGATGTTCCCGATGCGCGGGTCGGGGTGGGTAAAGAAATGTTACTTTATGTGCGGGCTGGGGCGGGCCAAATCATTTCATAAAAGCGGGAGTCGGGACCCGCGGGTTGGAAAAAAAGCGGACCCGCGCATCACTAGGCTGCACGAGCGAGCACAAGTGATACTGTGGCCGCTGGTCCACGACTGTGGAAAAAGATGACGCTCACTAAAGCTCACTGGCTGAGTTTTCTCCTCTGAAAGAAAAGGTTGCACAACTGACAGGATAAGTTACAATATCTGAGATATTGCTGCTTAATTTTATTGGCTTTTTTTTTTTTTTTACTTGAATGCCATTTCTTAAATTGATATTATTTATCTTTTAACATTTAATCTTCTGAGTTCAGAAACATTGTTTAATATAATCGCTGTTCATATTTTTATTCAAAGTTCAGAATCAAGATAAATTTATTACTCTTATGTTTCTTATGATAACTGAGATAATGCTGCTAAATTTATTCTTTTTTTACCTTGAATGTCATTGCTCTAATTTATTTTTTATATTTTGATATTTCATATTTTGTTCAAATGTTTAATATATCTGCTGTTCATGTGTCATTTATTAGTGTGTTATATGATTAGAATGTTGTCCCGGTTTTAAAATAAAGCACAGCAATGATATTTGAGAGTGAATTTTCCCCTTTCAGGAAAAGTATCGAAAAAGTATCGAAATCGCAATTCTTGACTAGGTATCGGTATCAAAACAATAATTTTGGTATTGTGACAACACTAACGGCCAGAGCAGTAAAATAATAGAAAACATAAAAAAAAGCAGTTTAGAACAATGGTTTGAAGAGTTTGAGCAAGCAATATGGAAGGAAAACATTATTAAAGATTATAAGTGATGGTTACAATACAGCGATCATGTGACTTAAAAAGAGTGTATTGTTATTTTTAATATTTTGCTGAATTAGAACTTTGTTTATATGGAAACTTGTTTCCTCCACAGAATAGAAAAAAACATAATTGTGACACATATCGCTATTCTGGCTTTTTTCCCCTCACAGTTTTAATTTCTAAATTCTGTTTCACAGTTCCATTAAAAAAAAAATCTAAATTGAGATAAACTGTTTCTGTCTTCCTGCAGCTGTGTTTGTGAGATGATGATCAAACTTCTGCACTAAGATGTAGAAGAGGAGGAGGAAGAGAGACAGAAAGAGAAAGAACTTGAGTCTGAGCGACACACTGAGAAGAAGAAGAGGAGAGAGAGAGAGAGAGCGAGAGACCGCTGTTCAGACTCACCGCTCGTCCATACGACACACCCACAGTTCCCTGTGACCTCTGACCTCAGCCGCACACCATGTGTCACGTGATCGTGACGTGTCGTTCGATGCTGTGGACTCTGCTGAGCATCGTGGCGGCGTTCAGTGAGCTCATCGCCTTCATGAGCACCGACTGGCTGGTGGGCTTCCCGCGGACACCGGACACCGTCTTCTCTCCGCAGGGGGCCACGGCGGCGGGTGAGGCGTACCGCCCCACACTGGGCATCTACGGCCGCTGCATCCGTCTGCCCCACCTGCGGCGCGGTGTCCTGTGCGGCCCGTACGCCGTGCACTTCTCTGAGATCGCCAGCAGGTTCTGGCAGGCCACCTCCATCTTCCTCGCCGCCGGGATCCTGCTGCTGTGCGCCGTGGCCTTCATCTCCGTCTTCACCATGTGCTTCCAGAGCATCATGAAGAAAAGCATCTTCAACGTGTGCGGACTCCTGCAGGCCATCGCTGGTGAGACACACACACACACACACTCACTGTGTTCACATTCTTATGAGGTCAGTGTATTATTAGATACTCATCCCATAATGCACTGGGAATGAAGTGATGAATCAGTAACCGTACAATACAAGACTGATTTGACTGTTGAAAAGACCATGACAGACATTTCAGATGCAGTGATGGACACGTGTGTGTGTGTGTGTGTGTGTGTGTGTGTAGCTTTGAGACCATCAGACCCTCAACAACATGTGGAAAGAATTTCTGACCTACTTTCATTTCCTTACATTATAGCAGACCGATACACACACCTAACACACACACACACACACACACAGATTGTTCTGGAAGACAGAAATCCTGTTAAAGACGTTCATGTTGTTCAGTGTGTCATTCATCACAGCATCTGCTCATGAGTCCAGGCCGCTGTTATTTTCCCAATGTGGAAAACACCGATTCTGGTCATCATAACGGAAACTTCCTGTATAACGGAGTTATAATAATAAATAGAGTATGTCAGTTGTTTGTGAATATTCTTGTGCACAAAGACTACTGTGTAAATGTCAGTCTGCATGATATGTGTGTCAAGAAACAGAGGAGAATGATCTTATTTATTTAGGACATACTAATAATATTTAAACATTATTAAAACACTATATCTTAAGGAATATTACACCACTTTTAGTCCATATTTTATTTGAAACGGCATTCTTCTGTTGCGCGGCACAAATAAATGAAAGGAATTGATGTTCACATTTTAAAAACATGTTTATCTTTATGCACTTTATTATCAGCAGTTTTTACAATAAATGTGTATTAAATCTAACACCGAATCCAGAAAGCTAAAGCAGATTTCAACATTTCTGAAAAATTAAAGTGTTAACCTTCTTTATTATTCAAATGTAATTTTAATCATTAAATTAATTTAACCATACAGAAAAAACGCAATGATTTGTCAGATTTCATGCGAGTCTGAAGGCTTTGAGAACTCGACTGAAGAGAGACTCTGAGAGAAACGAACAGGTCAAACATCAGATCACTGCAGATGAACTTCCTGTGATTCAGTGCAGGACTTGCTGTTTCTCTAGTTAGTTGTGAGATCTGCTCCAGCCGTGTGTTGATGTGTGTGTCCTCCGTCTGCAGGTCTGTTCCTGATCCTGGGGCTGATGCTGTATCCCGCCGGCTGGGGTTCAGATAAAGTGCAGGGTTACTGTGGCCCTGACGCCTCGCCCTATCAGCTGGGCCTGTGCTCCATGGGCTGGGCCTTCTACACAGCACTGGGCGGCACCGTCCTCACCTTCATCTGCGCCGTGTTCTCCGCGCAGGCCGAGATCGCCACGTCCAGTGATAAAGTGCAGGAGGAGATCGAGGAGGGCAAGAGCTTGATCTGTCTGCTGTGAGGACTGGAGCGCCTGTGGATTTGACTTCCTGTGTCTGTTTCTCGTGTTAGATGATCTGATGTGTGTCCGTCTGATGTAAATATACCTGTATATACTGTAAATATGATTGTGAAGGATCGTGGGTTCCAGTCGCCCCGAAACCACTGCACCGCGTCGCTCGATCTTGTGTGTGAGGAGACGATTGTGAACGCTGAATCACATCAGTGAGCATGTGCCCGAATCACTGACGCTTATCCAGTGCCAAAATCACACCATCCTGATGCCTTGAGCCGCCGAACCAGACCTGAGACCCACCGAACCAAACACCTGTTTGTGTGTGTGTGTGTGTGTGTCCATCTGTGTGTGTGTGTCTGTCCCTCTGTATGTGTGTGTGTGTGTGTTTTTCTGTCCCTCTGTATGTGTGTGTGTGTGTGTCTGTCTGTCTGCTCTAGTTCACTTGTTTACCATCATCTCTGCCAAATAAAGAAGCCATGACTAAACACGAGCATCGCTCCACTGACTTTCTTTCACTTAAACTTCCTGCCAAACACTCTGGAGGTCAGTGACCCCTGCAGCACTGGAGGAAGTGTGTGTGTGTGTGTGTGTGTTAGCTTTTTTAGTTTTAATTTCAGTTATAGTTTCAGTGATTTTCATTTTGATTTTTTTTTTATTTGTGCTTTTTTAAATTGTATTTTTTTATTTAATCAGTTTTTTATATTTCCATATAGTTTATTTTTATTATAGTTTTAGATTACTATGAAAAGTTCTGCCACATAATAATTATAATAATAAAAGTAATTGCAACTTTTTATTCACCATTATGACTTTTTTCTCAGAATTGCATAAACTCAGAATTCCAAATTTTGTTTGCGACTTGCAATTGTTTTTTTTCAATTTAATTTTTTCCTCCGCCACAGAATAAGAAATAAAAGGTAATTGTGACTATTATTTCTTGCAATTTTACTCTAAATTGCAAGAATTGTGAACTTTGAGATAAAAAGTTGTCATAGTTTCTGGTGGTGGAATCGAGCTTCCTCAGATCAGTCTGTAGAGTAAATGTCAGACTTTAGAGCTGCAGTTTCTCTCATAATCATCTAAATCGGAAACCTTAAAGAGACAGTTCATCTAATAATGATCATTCTATCTGTTTACTCTTCTTCATGTCTATATAAACCTGTAGGACTTTGTTCACCAGAAAACAAAGGAAAACTTTTTTTTTTTTGGTCCATGCAACAAATGTTTGATGGGGTCTGATGTTGTTTGGACTCCAGTCTGGACTTCAGTTTAAGATGTGCAGAAAGAAGGTTTGATTGATATTTGGGAGAATAAATGAATGATTTTTAGGTGAACTCTTTAAAGTGGCGTTTCTTACATGAGCAGAGTCTGATCAGCACTGGAGACTCAATGATCAACCATCAGACTCACATTAGAGTGTGTTTATACTGCAGAAGAGCTGATGTGAGTGAATCTACTGCCACACACACACACACACACGGGCCAAAGCCTGACTCACATCCTGTGTCATTTACTGAGAGAGCGAGCGAGAGGACAGCAGAGAGAAAATCAGGCTGATTGTTTCCAGATTGTGGTTTGTGCGCCAGTGAAACTGCACTGAGAGTCGGTTGTGTATCATAAACTCTTTTTCTTATTAAGCCATAATGACTGCAGCACACGGTGACCTCTGACCCCACATGTGTTACTGACGTGCGCCATTCAGAGACGCTGTACAGAGTGACAAACGACTGCAGAGTCAGAGAAACTACAGAAACAGAAGGAAGCTGTGAAACAGTAAATCACTGTAACGTTACACTGAGACTGTGTGCGCGCGCGCGTGAGTGTGTGTGTGTGTGTGTGTGTGCGCGCGCGTGTTCTTTCATTAATTCTCCTTTTCGTTCAGTTTAACTTAAAAGTACTTAACTAAAACGATAATAAATTAAAAAATACTATAGACATTTAACTAATAAAAATGAAAACGCAACAAATTACTAAAAGTTTAAACAAGAACATTTTTTTTTTTAAAATGACATTCAAAACACAATAGTTGTCCCGTGAGCGCGCAGCGCGCATCCTGTGTGCAGTTCCTTTCCCGACCGCAGGAGGCGATCGTCATCCAATCAGCGCGCGTGTCTGTGTGCTCGTGCTCGCTCTCAGCGCGTGTTAGTGATGGGAAACTCGGATCATTTTACCGACTCGGACTTTTGAGTCTAGTTCAGCAAAATGAACGAATCTTTTTTCGAGTCATTTCGTTCATTTTAGCAAAATGTAATTAAAATTATGTGTTACTTCCCCAACACATCTAGTACTTGCAAACGTTGATCACACTACAAACAATACAAAACTAAAATGCTATAAGATACAGAAAAAAATATTAATTCTTCACCTGGGTCTTCAGTCTGTGATTAGCTCACCTCATCTCTTATCTCTTAGTCATTCCTTAATCACGTGACAGCCCCATGCGCTATTTCTGACGTTTTCTGTCACTGTGTTTTTGTTACTGTTTGTTGAGGATCTGTTTTTGACTCTCTATCGGTAAATAAACACTAGGCTATATAATAATATTATAATCCAAGTTTACAAGTATTTATAGACTAGTTTGTTCATTTTTACGCCAATTTTGAGTTTGCTGGTATAATAATTGCTTTTAGGCAGACTTGACATATTGGTGTAATATATGTATAAGAAGATTGCTCAAAAAAGGACATAATGACATATACATTAAAAGCAAATAACATTTTGAATTTGAATGATTAATGTTAGTTTAAAACATTAAGGTTATGATAACTTCAGCTTTAACAGTTTTAACCCAGCTCAGAGTGAGGAGGATACTTCAGATCCAGTGCAGGGGCCATGATTTGGGAAGACTTTGACGAGAGGGTAGCAAGCTTGAGGCCTTCTGCTCCCTCTTCTAAGACCTCAGATGCTATAAAGGTGCAGGCCTACCTTGCAGAGCCACTCTTACCCCGCACATCAGACCCTCTGGCCTGGTGGAGGAGATGTTCACCAGTATACAAAAGCCTTTCTGAAGTCACAAAGACAAGACTTTGCATTGTGGCCACATCTGTGCCATCTGAAAGAGTTTTTTCTAAAACTGGGCAGATTATCTCAGATAGAAGAAACAGACTCAGCCCATCCAAGGTCAGGGAGCTTGCAAACATGCCTTAAAGCAAGTCCTAAAAATATAGCCACGGTGTGTTATTTATTTTAAAGCTTATTTATTTTTATTTATTTAGAAAAAGACTAGCTTGTTGTGCAATATTTTTGTTGTTGTTGTGATTTTAAAGGTAATTTGTTATTGTTATAAGGCTCCGTAGCTTTAGTATCTCTTCATTTTCATTTATTTTTATTTAAATGGTTTACAATTATTTTGGGAATAGTATCCTCTTTGATATAAAGTTTTTATTTTGGCACAAAAGTGTTATTTATTTTAAAACGTATTCATTTTAAATTATTATATAAAAAAGCAAAGCTTGTTGTGCAATATTTAGTTTTTCTTTTTTTTTTCATTTTGTTTATATTGTACTTTTAAAGTTCATTTGTTAAGGTTATTAGACCCTGTGGCTTTATTATCTTTTAATTTGAATTAAATTTTTTATTTACTTTTTTATTATTTTAATTTATTTTGGAATAGTTGTCCTCTTTGTTACAAAGCTTTTCTGGCACAAAAAAAATCAACATTAAACAACAATTCAAAAGTATGTACACAGTGTTTTTTAATGTTTATAAAGTGTCATATGTTACGAAAGTATGGTTTACACAGACAATCTGATTTAATAACTGCACAATTAAACAAAAAACAAACAGACAGAAAAAATATCAACATTTTAAGCATAACCAACTCTTTATTTCCACATTCAGTGTAATGGAAAAGTACCATCATGACACAAATTAAAAGCAACAATTTAAACCAGAAATGCATCACGTAACTGTAAGAGTAAATAAAAATAATAAGTATTACACATCCATTAGTAAGGAAAGTTGTAAATGAACTAATCACTCTAGCCAATGTTATCACATCACGGGACAAAAGAACGAACAAACCGAAAAGAACCGAAAGATGAACTAATCAATTCTCAAGACTGCATTGACTGACAGGTGAATCCTTACTACCTTAGATATAATATAATATACGTATATTATGTCTATGACTACTACTAGAACAGAACATATAGAGAGGAAGGGTGCCAGGATGGCGACCGAGTAAGTCTGTCACTGCTGAGCTCAAAAGTACTAATTTGGTGGTATTTTAAGAAAAGCTGCATTCCTCGGATATTGGACTATTTCTTGTGACTTTGAAAACGACCTAATATCACCGCCTGAGAGGAAAAGAATGCACAAGAACAAGAAGAACCTCATCCCTGATAATGCTCTGATAGCCCCGTGTCACGATTATGCTAGCACCATGCCGTCAGTAGAGGTATCCATGTCTGAGGAAAACTTTCCCCCGCTACCTGTTACTCCATGGGATATTTCAGTTAACATTCTTCCCTGTCCTGTAGGCGATCATAAAGCAGTTTTCATTTCTATTAATTATTTCAGATAATGGTTACAAAGCCAATTACTGGAAACTTAATAACTCTCTTCTTAAAGTGGAGGAGGTTAATCAGAAAATCCCACAGTTGATTAAACACTAGTTCAACAAAGCTGTGGTGGAAAATTCTTTTAGTCTGAATTGGGAGTTATTTAAATATGAATCATCAAAATACTTTAGGATGCTTGGTAGCAAACTTGCTAAAATTAGAAAATTGGAAGAACAGAGAGTTATCACAGGTATCTCGGTAATGTCTCAAATTACACCAGACACCTTAACAGAGGAAGAAAAAATAGAAATGCTTAATTTACAAGAGAGCCTGGGTAATATATATAAAAAGAAGGCAGAAGGAGCTTTTATAAGGTCTCGGAAACGGTGGTTAGAAGAAGGGGAACAAAATTCACCATACTTCTTCAAACGGGAAAAGTATCACACAAAAATGAATACTATTAATGAATTAAAAATGGGCAACTCTATAAGTGATGATCAGCGTGTAATATCTGAGTTTTGTTCCCCATTTCATAAAAAGCTATATACCTCAGAATATGCTGACGAATATGCTAATTCTTCGATGTTTCTTAACTCTCTACACAATACTCCTAAGCTCGACACCTCAGAAGGGATTTTTACCCCTGGCAGAAGTCACCTGGGACAGATGGCCTATCGTCTGAGCTTTATACAGTGTTTCCCAGCAGGTGGC
>NC_081801.1:247500-257500 GCF_963082965.1 Carassius carassius
AACATCCATGGAATCTTTCCATTTCACCGAAGGTTCTTTATAGTAGAAAAGGGTTCATTAAATTTGAAAACCCTCTCTTTTGGAAGTGTTTACTGGAAATGATGGTTCTGTGAAGAACCTTTAACATCCATGGAACCTTCTTTATATTGGAGAAAAGGGTTTTTAGATTTATTAAAACATTCTTCACTCTTCAAAATAATGTTTCCAAAAGATGTTTTCTCAATGGAGCCATAGAAGAATTTTTGGTTCCCCAAAGAACCTTTTAATGAACAGTTCTTAAAAGAACCATTTTTGTCTTGGTCTGACGAACGATCTTAACCTTGTTTCACTACACAGAACCTTTGGTGCAATGGAACGGTTCCAGTGGGGAAGTCGTGGCCTAATGGTTAGAGAGTCGGACTCCCAATCGAAAGGTTGTGAGTTCGAGTCCCGGGCCGGCAGGAATTGTGGGTGGGGGGAGTGCATGTACAGTTCTCTCTCCACCTTCAATACCACGACTTAGGTGCCCTTGAGCAAGGCATCGAACCCCCAACTGCTCCCCGGGTGCCGCAGCATAAATGATGAACACTGCTCCGGGTGTGTGCTCACAGTGAGTGTGTGTGTTCACTGCTCTGTGTGTGTGCATTTCGGATGGGTTAAATGCAGAGCACAAATTCTGAGTATGGGTCACCATACTTGGCTGAATGTCACTTCACTTTCAACACAGAACCTTGATCTTTAAGAGTGTACACACTAAGAAACAAAACAGTCTTTTAAGAACCGTTCACTGAATGTTTTAAAGACACTTTCTAGACAATGTTTAACTTCTTCTTAAGATGTGATCTTCCTTTGTGAGATAAAACGACCTGCTTCATCAGTGGTTCTGAACTCTGACCCTCGAGGTGCACTTTCCTCCGGAGTTCACCTGCCTGTAACTCTAGTGATCCCGATGGTTAGCTCGCTCAGGTGTTTGACTAGGGTTGGAGCTAAACTCTGCAGGACACAGATTTGGAGGCCCCTGTGTTAGAACCATAAATGATCTTCTGTATCTGATATCTCACCTTTGATGGCCATCTCCTCCTCCAGCTTGAGTCTCCAGACCTCCACCTCCTCCTGGATGTAGCCTCTCTCGATGTCAGCCGCTCCCTTCTCAGCGGTCAGAGCTTCGATTAGGTCCCTTATCTCTTTAAACTTGAGCTGGTACTCGTCTCCGAGGCCGGTGGGCCCTCCCTTGAAGCGTCCCTGAAGGGCCTCCAGCTCGGCTCTCAGAGCGCTGTTCCTCTGCTCCAGCGCCTGGACCTTCTGGATGTATCCGGCGAAGCGCACGTTCAGCTCCTGCATCTCCTGCTTCTCGTCGGCGTGGTGCTGGTGGATCTCGGTGGCCACTTCCACCGGCTGGGCCTGGAATCCCGAGCGTCCACGGCATCGGGACGGAGACGGGCTCTGGACCCTCATCCGGCTGGAGCCGCTGACGCTCAGGCTCTTCTGTGAGTACGATGAACCTCTCATGACTTTAGACTCGGAGGAAGCTTTGGCTCTCGGAGACGCTCGCCGGGGTTTATATGGGCTGGGCAGGAATCTTGCAGAAGCCCTTGAAAGTCTTGTAAGGTTCTGACGTGGTTTAAAAGCGGATCATGACGCTCCTGCCAGAGTTTGAAGGCCAGTGTTTCTCATTATCTCACGGATCATTGTCATCAATGTTTGGAGGCTGATGGCTCCTCACACTCCTGTGTTACTGTAATCTCAGGCCGGCGTGGCTCACTGTTTCCAAATAACCTCACACAGACACCGTCCTGGAATTCATCAGCTTTACTAATGAACAAACACTGTCACTCACGCTTTTCCATTTGTTTGTCAGAGTCTGTGGAATACAGTATTACTGAGAAACTATTATATATTAATAGTTTGAATTAGTTTTATAATTTCAGTTTGTTAAAGTTTTAGTAGTTTCGTTTGCTGTGAGTTTATTATATATATTTTTCAGTTTTATTTATTATTTAAATAGTTGTTTTTTTGGTTAATTTAGTACATGAAGTTATACTAAATGAAAATAGTAAATGTTTCTTTGGCAACCATCTGAAATAAAATAAGTTTTAGTATTTTTGAATATTTAATTTGATTTCACTTAACATTTTATTTGAAGTGTTTTTCTTCTTTTTTTTAGATTTAAGTGTGAGCTATAACAACCCTGGAATTCTTTTTTTTTCTGGTCATCTTTCATTTTCATTAATATATATATATAATTTTGATTCTCATTTTGAGATTATTAGTCTTTTGTGAGTTGATTAGACAAGCAAATGAGTTTTTAACTGATCAGCTACAATCAAAGCCGCTAAACCTTTTCTTTCATTGCTGGATTCAAGAGTTGAAGACCGAATCTGACGAATGCCGTGATTCCGTGCTGCTGTCCAGAATGTGGTTGTCTCATGAGAATATTATGACATCCTCAGCGTTTCACTGACACTGACTGATGAGTGTTGATGGATGTAGACACACACACACACACACACACACACACACACACATTCATATTAATGTTTCCATTTCATGCATCGTTCTTGATTTAGTCAAAGGGTGGCAGGTAATCGCATGCAATAAAACATACATACACATCATCTCATGGCCTGCAAAAACAGTAAAAATCAAACCAATTAAAGCACAAGCATGTTAATGTTTACAGAGATCCATTGAATTTAAAAGAGATTTTACCTTTAATTTAAGAAGACTGGGATGTGCACCTCCTGCTGAAGCATTCACATGAGTAGCAGCCCTTCGTGAAAATTCACTTCAGTGTTTGAAAACTACGAACAATATTAAGTTCTGAGGCGTGATTAATGATCAGAAACACTGTGCTTGATGTGACTTACATAAAAGATGTTTACATTTAATCCACAAGACACAATGTTTTTTTTGAAATCCCAAACTTTCACTTGCCCCTGTACAATAAATATAAGTATAGATAGTTGAATATGACACATTTCATTCTGTTTAATTAATTGTTTCTGTCTTTCTGGCATCTGTAGATAACCGATTCGTTCTGTTATCTGATTTGATGCACCTCAGTTTTGAGAGTGAAAAAAGCATTATTATTTTGGCAAAACATGGTGCTTAAGATTATATTTATGAGGCCTACCTTCAATTAGTGCCAAAAAGAAACACAAGACCTGTGCTAATTGAAAGAAAACGAGTTGACAAAAAGGCAGAATCCAAGATTTGGTGATATTGATAATAAAGAATAACGAGAGATTTAGAAGCAATTTTTAAAACCAGATTAGATCAAAGATTTTCAGCACAATGATTGTCAATATTTAGTGCTATTACATTTTAAAGTGGAAAGATGTGACTTGGATGAACTTTGCATCATCTGCCAGTAATAATAATAATAATAATAATAATAAATTCCTCGAATTTATATGAACATCAATCTATTGTATTTGTGACTGATTCATCAGTTCTAGTCTGTTCCTGGCAGTGTTTCTGTCTTCCAGCAGAGGGCGACCCCTGATCTTTCATTCCTACAGAAACCTGTCCTGAGCAGAAATCAGAAAACCTGCTGAAATATTCAATAAAACCATTATTTCATCTCATGCGTGTGGATGGCAGTAAACAGAGGATTATATAACAGATCAACCGGCTGTTCTTTAACTACTGTAACCTTCAGTCTGCCCTGCGTTTCTTACATTCATTCACATATGATTTCCGCATGTTTACATATACTTGTACATTTTTTAGGCAGCATCCTAATATTTTAACATACTACATGCCCTAAAATTGTCTTGATACTACAAACTTTATCTAGTAAGATTTATATTCACAAGTGCATTATCTTCAGGCCTTCAGAAGGACATTTCAAAGTAATAGTAATAGAAGAATCCTAACTGTGTAATCTGCCTCATGAGGAGTGTTTCAGTGGATATCTGTGAACATGAAGCGTCTGGCACTTTGATCGTCTCTGGAATCAGATGAAAGCTCATGTCAGAAGAGCTGATGTACATCGATAACACGCTGAAGCATGTCTGATACGCTCTGCACACACATACACACACACACACTGAAGAACTTCAGCTTGGAGATCCTCTTAGAGAGAATGAAGGTTTAGGACAACTAGATGAGCCCAGAGACAGACCCTGGAGCTTCAGGCCTGAGCTGAGAAAATATACATCAGTAAAGATTTAGTGACCTTCAGTGGGGAGAAAGTCAAATGAAAAGCTGGAGCTGATCTCTATCAGGTGAACAGTTCAGCTGTGGATCAGTGAGTCATCAGAAGCTCATGTAAAGTCATGTTAACACGCTGTCAGTCGTTCAGCTTTAGTACTTGGAGAGATGAAGAACCAAAACAAAGCATGCGCTCTTTTAGAAATATTTAACTCATATGACTGACACACACACACACACACACACAAATCTATTTGAAATGTATATTCCCTAAAAGTGTGGTTTACAACACATATATAAAAATACATATTCTAAGATGTAATTTACAGTCCTACAATTTAGTTTGGGTAAATGCAAAAAAAAAAAAAAAAAAAAAAAACCTATATAGATTAGACAATATAAAAATGTTCCTATTGAAAATATGTTTTAAAAAGGACAAAATAATTACAATAAATAAATAAAAAATAGAATCGATATTAAACTTTAAAAATATAAAATATACTTAACTAAAAAAATATTTAACATACATATTAAAAATACGTTTTGGTAATTTTTTGCATATTTGGTAAGTAAAAAAGTCAGCAAATATCTTTCTTTGCCATTGGGGAAATGATTCTGCTCACCTGTATGGTGTCACACACACACACACACACACACACGGGGGGTCAGCCCCTCAGAGACAGCTAGGTATTCTGGGTAATCACCGGAATCCCCGCTCTCACGGCTTCCCCGCGGCGGTTTGTGTGTGCGTCACTCGCGTCACACGCGCACCTGCTCGCTCCGGCGCCATGGCAACAACAACAACAACAAGGTGCCGCTTTTCCTGGGAGATCCTGCGGAATGTGTTTGTGGAGTGCGCGGTCGTCATGGCGACGGAGGCCCTCCCCGCGGGAAACCTCTTACCTGCTGCGGCGCCACACCTGCGCGAGCGTCGCCATGCCGATCCTCCGGTGTTTGGCCGGAAACAAGCCTAAAATAAAGCTCCGCATGCCTGTAAAGATCGCAGAGGTGGTTAGGCCGCAGCTTTCACTTTCATCCTTTGAGTTGAGCGTCTGTCACGCACCATTTGACGCTCCGCGGCGCGTTACACAATCAGGGATTTTCCATTCACAACGCTCAGCTTTGGCTTTTACAAAAGAAACCTTCAACATCGCACGTTTATGTGCCGCACGCGGTTATTTAGCTCTATAGAGCTCTCGATGCATTATTAGATCCATGAACTAATGATCAGTGTGTTCTTACAGACTGTTGTTCACTTTATCACATCTTTATTAATATTAGTGGTCATGTTAGTTCACAGTGCATGAACTGTTAACATCTTGTCCAGTTTAGATTTTGCAATTGTTTTATTTTAAAAAAAAAAGGTAAATAAAAAACAATTGCAATATAAAAAAGTTTCAAATTTTGACTTTGCAAGTTTTAAATGCAAGTTATTTTTATCTGAGGAGGTGAAAACAAGCTTCCATAACATTCCATTACATTTTTTGCACTTTTGACTATATATATATATATATATATATATATATATTTTTTTTAGCAGAATCAGAAGGAGCTTTATGAATGACTCCACTGCAGTCACAGTGCTGTTCATGATGGTGAGTGGGGGGAGAGCAGGGGGGTTTCTCCTAAAGTCCACGATCATCTCCACTGTTTTGAGCGTGTTCAGCTCCAGGTTGTTAAGACTGCACCAGACAGCCAGCTGCTCAACCTCTTGTCTGTAAGCAGACTCGTCACCGTCCTGGATGAGGCCGATGACTGTAGTGTCGTCTGCAAACTTCAGGAGCTTGACAGAGGGGTCTTTAGAGGTGCAGTCGTTGGTGTACAGGGAGAAGAGCAGAGGGGAGAGAACAGAGCCCTGAGGGGCACCAGTGTTGGTGGAGCAGCTGTTTGACATGAATTTCCCCAGTCTCACTAACTGTTGCCTATCTGTCAGAAAGCTGGTGATCCACTGACAGATAGAGCTAGGAACAGAGAGCTGGGTCAGTTTGGTCTGGAGGGCCAAACTAAAGTCCACAAACAGGATCCTCACATAAGTCCCTGTTTTGTCCAGATGTTGCAGGATGAAGTACAGATATATAGATGCAAATGCTGCCACAATGAGGTTTTCACAATTTCAGCTCATTTATATAAAATTGTAAAACCTTCATCATTTCACACTGTGACAGGATTTTATGAGTCTGTGTGAGAGTGTGTGTCTGTGTGTGTGTGTGAGTGTGTGTGTGTGTTTCTCTGTGGGTGTGAGAGAAAGAGAGAGAGAGAGTGTGTGTGTGTGTGTGTGTGTGTGTGTGTGTTCTCTGCAGTGTTTGGCTGTCACTGGTGTTTCTGACTCTGCTGTGGTTACTGCCTGCAGGAATGTTAAAACTCTGTCATTTGGAAGCGGCTCTGAATCTCTGATGTTTGCAGAATTCAATCTGTCATGACAAGTCACTAATGACGAGAGAAACGCGAGTGAGTTGAGCTCCATGATTCTCCTGTGAGACTAGAAGGACGAGAACTGAACTAACATCAGTGTTTCAGATCGAGAGCCGCTTGTTAATATCTCATTAACTCTAAAGTGATGATCAGGACACTGAATACTGGACTGAACACTGTGATGCTGATTATTCATGTAAAATATATAAATGCTTTATATATTTTGTGTTAGTTCTCTGTAAATGAATCTGTCATACAAACACAACACAACATAATAACAGACCAATTTGACAGATTTGTTCAAAGTTGCTTCTGCTGATTTTTTCATACTCTACTGGTCAAAATAATATCTTAATTATGATATTCTAATGGTTTTAAATGAAGTCTCTTTCTGCTCATCGAGGCTGCATTTATTTGGTCAAAAATAAAGAAAAAAAAATGAAATATTATTACAGTAACAGCAGTTCTCTGTGTGACTCTCTGTTAAAGTGTAATGTATTTCTGTGATGCTCCGCTGTATTTCCAGCATCATTCCTCCAGTCTTCAGTGTCACATGATCTTCAGAAATCAGAATAATATGATGATTTACTGCTCAAGAAACATTTCTGATTATTATCAGTGTTGAACACAGTTGTGCTGCACAATATTTCTGTGGAAACTGATACATCTTATTTCTCAGGATTCACAGATGAACAGAAAGTTCAAAAGAACAGTGTTTATTTGAATTTGAAATCTAATGTAACATTAGAAATGTATTTACTGTTTTACTATTTACTTTGTGTGTGTGTGTGATAGTCTCTCTATGTGTGTGTGTGTGTTAGTATGTGTTTTTACTGACACTTTTTCATCAATTTAATGAGTTCTTGATGAATAGTGTTTATAAATAGTGTTTATAAAAAAAAATAACTTTCTTATCCCAAAATATTTCATGTTAATGTATCATGGTTTAAAAAAAATTGTGAAGCAGCACAACCATTTTCAGCATTAATAACAATAATAATGTTTCTAGAGAAATAAAATAAATTCTGGAAAATTTCCAAATGACAAAATCCATGAAACAAGATCATCTATGTTCACTCTCTCTCTCACTCACACACACACACACACACACACACACACACACACACACACACACACACACACACACACAGTCCTGTAGTCCACCACCTGCTACAGTCATTAGAAAACACACACCATGATGCTTTTACTTTACCTTTTTTAACTTTAAACAAAATGTTAATTTATTCAAGCCTTGAAATATTGATTAGCATTAATTAACCACCCACTCAGATCGCCTTTATGATCTGATCCCGCGTGACGCAGTCCTGCTATTCAATAAAATATCAATAAATCAAAGCAACTTTAATGATCAATGAATGATTTATCAGAGGCTTCAGATGACAGGAACATCCGGAGTCATTTCATATTTAGGATCGGGAACAGGTTTAATATGTATGTGTGCGTGTGCGTGTGTGTGTGTGCGTGTGTGTGCGCGTGTGTATGTGTGTGTGTGTGTATGTGTGAGCGTGTGTATGTGTGAGCGTGTGTATGTGTGAGCGTGTGTATGTGTGTGTGTGTGTGTGCGTGTGTATGTGTGTGTATGTGTGTGTGTGCGTGTGCGTGTGTATGTGTGTGTATGTGTGTGTGTGCGTGCGTGTGTGTATGTAATATGTCAATGTGCATATATAACTCATTGAAGGAAAGGCACAAAGCATCTCTCACACACACAACAAGCTCATCCCGTCCAACAGGTGTCACAACCGTCTCTCTCTCCTTCACACGCATGTTTTACTTTATACCTCCGAGACATTTTCCATGATGCCTTTCTGTTCCAGTATATACTCACATGACCCTTGACCTCATGGGAGTGAACCGAACATCATCTCGACCTCAAATTCTTCCTACTCAAAAGAGGTTTTAAGAAGAGTTAATGGAAGGACAAACTCGTTCAGATTTACCAGATCATGATTTTTTTTTCTTCCAGTAATTGCACTTACTCCATTCTTAGTTTCCTAAAGGAGATATATCTTGTGGAGGTCCTGATGGTGGATCTCTGAGGCTTGCGCTCACATATACAATCTTCTGTAAAGCTCTCATAGTTTCCACTTTGACTTCTGAAACAGATATTGTTGGACTAGATGCTTCTGAGCTGTCAGACTCCCAGAAGTTCAAACACTGAAGTCCAGATGTGGAGCAGTGCTCTGTAATTGTAGTTCTAGCACACGAACACAAAGAGCTGCTTCCTCGTGATGAATTACAGATCTTCTGAAGAACGAGAGGCTGTAAACTCACTGGTCTGCTGATTGAAAGCTTAACAAAACACGGCCGTAATTGAAAAGTCCTCGAGTTATTCTGAGACGGTATGAGAACGAGGAGAAGGAGACACACTGCGCTGCGAGATCTTCTTCATCACATTCACTCTTCAAACAAACAGCGTCTCGTCCTGAAGAGAAATAATCATCTGTGTGTGTTTATGTGACACTGATATTATAGACGACCGCAACTCATCAGAGTCAGAAGAGACACACACACACACACACACACACACACACATGCTCTCTCACACACACACACACACACACACACACACACACACACACATACAATTGATTAAAAGTGACAGTAAAGACATTTCTAATGTTACAGATAAGTTCTATTTCAAATAAATTTTTTTCTTCTGAACTTTCTGTTCATCTGTGAATCTTGAGAAATAAAAAGTATCACAGTTTCCACAGAAATATTGAGCAGCACAACTGTGTTCAACATTGATAATAATCAGAAATGTTTCTTGAGCAGTAAATCATCATATTATTCTGATTTCTGAAGATCATGTGACACTGAAGACTGGAGGAATGATGCTGAAAATACAGCGGAGCATCACAGAAATAAATTACACTTTAACACAGATTCACATAGAAAACAGCTGTTTTACTTTATAATAATATTTCAAAATTTTTGCTGTAATTTTGAACAAATAGATGCAAGTCTTGGGGATCAGAAGAGACTTCTTTCAAAAACAACAGCTGGTAGTGTTTTTAAACACATGATCAAATATACCATTTATAGTTTTACAATTAATTACCAAAGCTTCATAATATCAATCTCATAAAGGCTGTAAAATTCAGAACAAATGAGCCTCTTCTATGATTTGACTTTCATTATCTTCATTAAACACGAATAGATGTTTTTATTGTTGTTCATATTAGCAGTAGCTCTGTGTGTTTTATGAGGATTCTGTTCTGAAGCGCTCTGGACTTTCCCTGGAATCAGCAATCGTGTAAAAGGCGGAGTGTTTTTCTGCTGCAGCCTCACATAAAATAAAGCCTGACAGTTAATGTGACTCGTCTAGACGATATTTTCAGCATTAATGCAAGTGGCTAATTAGTATTTTATTGTCCAACTCAGTCTTTTTCCCTCCTCGTATTTTCCTCGACTCTCTTTGTTTTTTTCCGAG
>NC_081801.1:262500-305000 GCF_963082965.1 Carassius carassius
CTAAAGGTTCCTAAGCATCGCAGAGGCACTAAATCACATGGAAGAGGAAAGCTCAATTTTACAAACCTCGGGCGAGGGGAGCATCACCTGAGGCAGCATATACAAGAAGACTTATCCCGCTGGATGGAACAGCACAACTAAGCGGTCAGGAGACCCCTCAGGGTGACCTGGCCGGACATCTATAACATTCCCTGCAGTGCTGTGCCAGGCCTGATGATCAAGGAGGCTCCCACAGAAACCTGTGATCTCAGCCGCCTAATACCGGAACATGAAACCGGATGGCTGGTGCTGACGAGTGTTTAGTAAACACTGTAACTAAGCACTGCAAAGGAAACTCACAGAGTTTATTAGTAGACACATAACCACCAGCAATTTAATACACATAAGTATATACAGAGAGGGTTATATACTCACCCAGCCTCCTGCGCTGGAGCCCCGCTCAAGGGACGTCTCCCTTCAGTCCGGACCATCAGTAAGGTGGTTGCTATGAACATAAAACCAACCAAAAACATTATAGGTCCAGCATAGGAGACTGCTATGCGAGAGGTTTCCACCTAACCTTGATCAGGTGGAGAGCTGGTGGTTACAGGGGAATTAGGAAGGGGAGGATAAAAGCAGAAGTTAAAAATCCCTAAAGGGAATGAGTAGATACCTCGGTATCACTCCGATTCGGATGAGAACGCTGCCTCGTCTGGATCACATCCGTGAATGAAGAAAGCCTTTTCTTTGCTCCCGATGTCTGCCAGGTTCATCCACAGATGTCTCTCCGCTGCCACCATAGTCCTGCCCATGGCGGAGGCGGCCTGCTTGGTAGCACGGAGAGAGATCCGTGGATGAGCAAGTCCAACTTTGCCGTGGCACGATCCATAACCTCCAACAGCTCTACATACACAGGGCAGGAGAATTGATAAGGCTGAGCCTCAGCTTCTTCACCATCCTCAAATATCTCCTGCTTTTCCTGGGTAAAAACCCAGATGAGCAGTAACCTCAGAATCAGAAAGTGTTAAAGCTATAACATCATCCTCCCGAGGCTCTCTTTCGTCTGCTGCCATTACGAGCGCGAAAGGGAAAGACCCTCTTTAAACCATTCAGACAGATCCACCTGTCTGATATTCTCACAAGATATTCTCTCATGATGCAAAGGTCGCGTGTGTCATCGGGTGTCAAATAACGGCACACCGATGCACACACTATTTAAACGCTTGTTAGTAGTCGCATGATATACAGAGAAAGATCGCTCTTACCGGTTCTTTCAGACGCACGCTACAAAAACAGAACAGTCAGTGAAGATGAAGAAGAGAATGACGTGTTCTCCCGGTGCCTGTTTATAGTCGCGCCGGTAGTGACGTCAGAGGCTGTCGCCGGCCAACAAGTTGGTGTTTTTTCAATCTATGCTTCAGACACGGGTCACGACGAGGTGTTCCCCATAGCGACCCCTAGGGGACGCAGTGAAAGGGAACTTGCAAATGCAACATTTCTCATTTTTATTTAAATTGTACTAAAATAAATACATGTTTAAAAGTAATAAAACTAGAAAGACATTTTAAAAATATAGCAATTATAAAAATCTAAATATTAAATTATATATACACTACCGGTCAAAAGTTTGGGATCAAAATGATTTACAGAAGTTTCTTCTGCTCATCAGGGCAACATTTGATCAAAAATAAAGGAAAAAATTTATATTGAGAAATATTATTATTATGATGTAAAATAAAGTTTTTTTTAAAACAAAATAAACTCATGATCATGTGACACTTTATTCTGGAGTAATGATGATGGAAATTCAGCTGCGCATCACAGAAATAAATTATATTTTAAAGGATTTTAAAATAGAAAGCCTTATTTTATATTGTAATAACATTTTGCAAGATTACTGTTTTTTTAATGCAGCCTTGAGACTTCTTTAAAAAAACATTAAAAGTCTCACTGATCCCAAACCTTGGAACAGTAGTTTGAACAATAGTTATCTCAATTATACCAAAATAACACGGTTGCGAATAATTTAAAAAGTTGATTATTGAGTGTAAAAAACAAACATCTTAATTTTGTCATGATTTTAAGACACAGTTTTTCTAAATGAAACACAATTCAATCAAAACAAGGCAATTAAGATGATAACAGACAACAGATTACAGGATAATCTAGTTATTTTTACTGAAAAAAACCCTGCTGAAGCAAAAGATGCAGCACATATAAATATGCTTTGTAAATAAACTGGTTTTAGATGTGGCTCTGGCTCGTGATATTAAAGCAGAGCATTTAAAAACCACCATAAATGTCATCAGCAAGGACATATCAAAGTTAATGAAAAGCATATAGAGACAAATCATGGTGAATATTTAGCCCTTCAGTTTTATAATTTATGAAAGCACATCTTTCCAAATCAGCTCTGCATCCTCCGTTTCTCTCGACGTAAATTATTTCTACTGGATTTAAGGTCATTAGAGTGTTTCTTGCTCATAATCATCTCTGAGTTTATTGATGATTGAGACTCAGATAACTGTTTTACAGCAGGTTTCATCAGGCGATCACAGCATCACTGATCACAATCATGAACAACAAGATTAACCCTAGAATGCATAAAGGGGTCAAATTGACCTGGCATGCAAAACATTTAACAATAAAAGAAGAGAACATGAGTAAAGACTAACAGATCTCGTTCTTGTAGAGAATGTCCTGCATAAAAATGCTACTTTGGACCATTGACAACCTGCTGATTACCAGTTTAACACGAGAGCAAGTAAAAAGAGCAGAAGATTTCAGCGATCGCAGCTGTGACAGACGCTCCTCGTTGGAATCAGCATGGAATGACGCTCTCAGAGGAGTTCACCGTCTCTGGGAACGCAGCACGTGTTGATGATGATGATGTTAAACTGAGATTTACAGGGATTCATTATTTGATTGGATAAATCATCTCCCACTAAATGCTTTCCGCTGCACACGTGGGTTAAAATAAGCCATTAAATGAAAACATTCTCAAAAAATGTGATGATCCAAAAACAATAAACAAGATTCATCACTTGCAAAATTCACTTCATCTGACAAAACCAATGGAATTAAAGCAATAATTCATGCAAAAATGAGAATCCTGTCACCATTTATTCACCCAAATGTTGTTTCGAACGTGTGCTGAACATGAGAGCAGATGTTTAGCAGCTCAAAAACACCATAAATGTATCATGTGAGGATTATAACAGCATCACACGAATCCGAACCTGATTTCAGATTCTGCAAGTTGTGTTGATATGAACCCAAATGTTTCTATCCAGTCCACTGTTTCCTCTACAAGTGCATTCATATATCCATTTATATCTGGAGAAACGACTGTGATAATGTCATCAGATCTACATCTAAAAAGAAAGCTGATATATGTCTGCAGAGTTTAGATTTTTTTAATGTAGTAAATATTCAGTCTCACAGCTCATTAAATGTAAATAAAGACGTGCAACCTGGTAGGAAGATAGTTGCACTCAAGCGTGTACATGCGTATAGTTTTTTTCCTATTGACCGGATTATTTCACGTCTACACCATGAAGGCTTTTCAGTCCGATCGAGATTATTTGGATGCATGTAAACATAGCTTCTGTGTTTATATCTGGATGATGAACTAACTCTATAACTTCATGTGTGTTGTGGTGTAACAGTCCAATGTGGAGGTGCATCGTGGTTCATTGTGATCACTTTCTCATAAACACAGTCAAAGAAGGCCAGTATTTGGAACAGGACTACAGAATGACCCAGCTGAGATTAGGAGGCGGGGCCTCGCATGTGCAGTATAGGGGCAGGGCCTAATAAATAAGGGGGCGGGACCTAGATATGTGATTGGGGCAGAGTCTCTGCCGTCAGTTTCATGTCCACTGATGCAGATTCATAGAAGAGAAATGAACAGAGCATATTTTTCCTCATTCTCAGTCAGCGTTTTGTCAATCTGTTTGCGTTTGAATTCCTCTCTCCGCATTCGCTCACTGTAACATGATGAATTACAGACGGCCTCTTCTAATGGAAAATAAACTTGTCAGCCGTGCGATTCTCATTTATCACACAGGTGTCATGCTTTCTTTCTCTCAGTGTCTCATTTCAGTTTAATGGTCTTTTCTCACCATCCACTCATCATATGCACTCAGATTCTGTGTTTATAAAAGCAGCGAGCTGTTTGTTGCAAGTCCAAGTACTCTTCATATTTTTTGTATTTTCATCCTCATATTGAGTCATGTAGCTATGCCATCAAAACAAACACAAACAGGCTGTGTGTGTGATCAGAAGTGCGCGGTGACAGCGTCCATATGCACCCAAACGACACTCATAAAGTTTCTGTTTAGCTTTACGTCGTCTTCTATAAATGATAAAAGTTTTATTACAAATAAAGCCACAATTGCAGTCTTTTCCCGAGTAAATGAAAACAGACAAACAGTTTAGCAACAGACATCCTTTCCCTGTCAAAGCCAGTGTTACTTCAAACAATATACAGTGCATGGAGAACTAATCATCTTGATCAATAATCAAGACTTCAGTGGGTTCATCTGACTGAAGATTTAAAATAATGGTCACGAGTGTAACACACACACAATCATTTTGTAAATCTATTCCTGCTTATTTTGACCAGACGTCATCTGACATGTGAAAAGACCAGCCACAGTTCACGTCCTATGAATCAGGATGGACAGAACTCAAATAATCCTCATTAAAGACTGTGACATAGTGACCACTTTAGTCAGTCCACAGTCAAAAATGATTGTTGACTGTGCGGTCAGAATTTCCATCCACCCAAAATGAACTAATTCACCGACATAACTCTGAAAATAAAGTTAAATACACAGTTTGGCTTGTTGATAACTGAGTCAAACAAATGCTGAACATCTTTCATGATCTGATGTCTGAACAAGCTGCCGTTCTCTGGAGCTTCAGAACAGTTTGTCTGAAGTTTGTGTTTATTAACGTAATTTTTGTCACAGTTAAATCTAAGCAACACAAACTCATATCGTGAATCATGAGAATGCGTCTGCACATGTTAATGTTATATACAGTCTGCTTACCTACTGCTACTGTATGAAAAAAAACCCAATCTCTCTCAGCAGAATGAATGCAAACGCTGCACATGAGCCACAAAGCTGGATCTACACACACACACACACACACACACACACACACACAGACACACACACACACACAGGCGCACTCACACACACACACACACACACACACACACACACACACACACACACACAGACACGCACACGCACACACACACACACACACACACACACACACAGACACACACACACACAGGCGCACTCACACACACACACACACACACACACACACACACACACACACACAGGCGCACTCACACACACACACACACACACACACACACAGACACACACACACACAGGTGAAGCTCAGGGGGCGCTGCGGCTCGTGTTCAGCAGCTAATCGACTGTGTTCTGTGTTTAGAGCTAAAGGCAAGTCTGAAGAACTGTAATTGTATAGTCTGTTTGCATATGCCCTGGCAACAACCAAAAAAACACTGGAAAGCGCTGAAATAATGTGCATGTCAGTACTGCAGTCATGGCAACAGCATTTGACGTGCACTTTTTTTCATCAGGTCTTTAGAGGATGAAGCGTTTTTCATTCCACTGCTGGAAACAAACCACTTTTGCATCAGTAGATTCTTTTAGAACTGTTTAAAAACTCTAAAAACACCTCTGTCTCTGTGAGGCTTCATCAGTGGATAGATCACAAAAGTCAACTTATGAGCAAACAATGAACAACTGTATTAGCACTTTTCAGCTTGTTTTCTTTCAGTTAGCACAGGTTTTGTGTTTCTTTGTGGCACTGATTGATCGTAAGCCTCATTGATCGAAACCTACAATCGATCAATTCCAAAAGAAACCCATGTTAACTGAAAGAAGACAAGTTGGCAAAAAGATTGAATACAACAACATTTGGTGATAATATAGCATTATGAGATAATTTTTTTTGACCAGGAACAAAGAAAAATTTTCTTGGGTTAAAGAAATAAATCTCCTGAAAGTAGTACAACCTGAGAGCAAAATCAGTAAGTCTAGTCCAATGTAATAAGATTAACTAGCATTCTGTCCTCTACGGGTCAAAATGACCCGAACACAAGAAGCAATGCAGCACTAGAGGTTGAGTTGAATAATCACAGCTCATCATTCAGACGTACCAAACCATCTCATAGAAACTTGCTGACGAGATCTTTACTGACGACACACCACCCCAATGACATCATCCTCATCATCATCATCCCCAATCTGAGCACTGCTTTAGTGTGTTCAGCATGTGCTGATTTCCTGAGGGGATATGGGAGGACAAAAGCGAAACGCACAACTCAGATATTCCATGTGCTTGTGCTTTATGATCCATGCATTCAGCAGCAATCAGAGCAAACGCCTCTCTCAGCATGTTCTTAAAAATCCATCACCTGGCGTCAAGCGCACACGCTGCCTAGAGACGCGACTCATATTTACATTCCAAGTCCAGGAAACGAGCACAGGATTTAAAGCGAGGGAAAGAGAGTGACAGACGTGAGCGCTCTGGTTTGCTTTGACGTCAGATTGATTCAGGGTCGCCATTAGATGTGACCGAGTTCATCTCGGTTGTTGAAAAGCTCATTAATTTAGATGCCAGAAATTCTTGGTTGTTTAAATCTGGTTACAGTGACATCACAGGGACATAATGAAGAACACTGTTAAACCACACAAGTGAAATGAACGACTTTTGAATCGTCGACTTTGAGTTGATCCGTTGGGGTTTAAAAGACAATTCGTACTCAGTAATATTATTGATTTAACTGCACTGACACTATCAGATGAGAACAGATTTGGAACTAACTTTGCAACATTAACACTTCAGTGAAGCTGCTTTGAAATTGAGATTGATGCTTAAGTGTGCTGTCCTACATACCTCAACCCTTAGTGATAATTTAATTTAACCAGCATTAAATTAAATATATTTTACATTTCTGACACCATCTTTGATTCCAGTGCACAATGGCATCATTTTGGGATTATGCTTCGACTATGCAATCCATTAGTTTTTCAAATTGGTGTGTTTCACCGGGCTGCGAAGAAATATAGAGCTGAGTATCATCAGCATAACAGTGAAAGCTAACACCATGTTTCCTGATGATATCTCCCAAGGGTAACATATAGAGCGTGAAGAGTAGCGGCCCTAGTACTGAGCCTTGAGGTACTCCATACTGCACTTGTGATCGATAGGATACATCTTCATTCACTGCTACGAACTGATGGCGGTCATATAAGTACGATTTAAACCATGCTAATGCACTTCCACTGATGCCAACAAAGTGTTCAAGTCTATGCAAAAGAATGTTGTGGTCAATTGTGTCAAACACAGCACTAAGATCCAATAAAACTAATAGAGAGATACACCCACGATCAGATGATAAGAGCAGATCATTTGTAACTCTAAGAAGAGCAGTCTCAGTACTATGATACGGTCTAAATCCTGACTGGAAATCCTCACATATACACATAGAGCTCAGCTAAAATAAGGCAGAATCTTATTTTAATAACCACAGCACTCTTCATGTGTAGGTAGGAGCTCCCCGAGCGCCAGTCTCTCACTCGCAGAGCTATTAAAACACTGGTGTCTGTATTTTCCTCTGGACTCACAGCTGGTTTGAATGGAGGCGGACCGCAGGGTCACGACTCTGTCAGAAAGAGAATAAACAAAGTGATTCACGGCTGTTCTGCTATCAGCTCCAATTAGACAGCCACACAAACATCACACCTTTAGGTGGTAAAGCCCAGGTGGGTGTCTGTGTTTATATTTCAGCTGATGATATTTCCCAAGATTCCCCCAAGAGGGAAACAGAGGTATTTCAAGTGCTCAGGATCAAGTAACTATAATGACAGCGAGCCCTGTTTTGTCTTAGTTATGATTTATAACCCCGACGACCGACAGGTTTCCAATAAATCCAGATTTCACTTTCATTTTAAAATAGCAACTAAAGGTCAGACTGAAAGCTTAAACCTAACAGCAAAAATGTTTTGCACATTCAAACCAGGTAGAAAACTAAATTAAAGCAACAAAAAGTTTCTTTCTTCTGTAGAAAATAAAAGATGTTTAATAGAATTTAGTGAAAAAAAGTTGACCAAATGAAACATTATAAATGCTATATCAGGAACAATATCTAAAATGATAAGTATATAAGCGTGCACGCCAACGGATAATAATGTTCTGTTGATTATAAACACGTATGCAGTTTTGCCGTTCGTCGCTTTAAATGCTCGGTGGATTCTGATTGGCCGTCATTGATTTTTAATCAATTGATAATGATTTAATGATATTGTTTCTCCATGTCATTATCATTACAGGTGTGATGTAGACTTCGCCATTGTTATAGTTGTGAACGCAAAGGTTATTATCGTAACCCAAGATGCAAAGTTTTGAAAAATAGTTATAAAAAAGATTTTTATGAATTGATATGAAAATGAAAATTACATCCAACATTATTTGAAAAACAAACAAAGTAAAATAAAGGATTCTGATTGACTGTCAATGTATTTATTGTTCATCGAGTGAAAAAAAAGAGTTTCTGTCATTATCGGTATTTGTGCTGATTTCGCTGTTCTCATAGAATTAGAACGACTGTTATTACAGTAATTATTATTTAGTTTCCTCGGTGAAGTAAGCATCAAATAAGTCTTCTGAAGTCAAAAAAATTACTGTTATCCAATGAAAATGTATCTTCTGCTTTCAAATCTCATCGCAACGCCAAGGTCATGGGTTCGATTCCCAGGGAATGCATGACCGGATGAAGAATCTAAATGTGTATCTTGAATGCATTGTGAGTGTTTTTGGACACAGTGACCCTGCGACATTACGAGTGATTCTCCTCTCAGCTTCCACGGCTCCTGACGTCAGCGCTGAGGCCTGGAACTCTGTGATGCATTTGGTAAACATTTCTTCAGAAACCACAGCGATCAGAATGTGGCCACAGAAACAGCCAAAATTAATACAAGGTTAATGACTCGGTTTGGCAGCATCCTGTGAGCGATTGATTGAAAGTGGAGTCCTCTGGTATGCTTTAACATTTAATGCAAACCATTCCTGTTTACTGAGAGAAACAGAATGAGATCTGAAATCACTCTGAAAATCAGTTTGATGTGAACTGATCTTCTGTCCCGTTTACACACGTCATCGTTTTGTTCAGCGTGCATCAAACATTCTCTAGTATCGGCTTTTAGGAAGGAAAAGTGACGTCTAGAGCGAGAGTTCTTCATCAACATCAGGACGGCCCCACCTCAAACATCTGGAGCTGATCTACAGGGAGCACTTACATTATGTTATAACTTTGCCTGAACAGAGTGAAGAAAGAGATTTCAGCCCCTAAACACACAAAAACAGGATTATTCACAACGAGTTATCACACAAATCCTTCAAATCACACTCATTAGTGGAGTTCGTCAAACAGCTCCAGTCCAGCTTCACTGTCACTGTTACTGAGAGTTAGTGTTAGTGATATTAGTGATACATAAGTTAACTATTACACCATTTGTGCAACAAATATGAAGCAGAGGAGAGAGTACTTTTCTAAGATTTAATGATAAAAATGGAGAGAGAGAAAACAACAACAACAACTCAGAAACTCCTTAACAACGTCCTAACAATCCTTCAACACCCAAGCATCATGAAGGAGATTATTTTTGCAGAAAATATGAAAATGTAACTAATCTGGTCATTTTGACCTAGAGACCATTTATTATTCTTATTCTTGAAAATGCTGGCTGGTTAATGTAGTTGCATTGGACTAAAGAGTAATGAATTTGCACATACAGGGTATAACTTCCCAAAAAACATTGATAATTTTTGTACTTTTGGAGGATTTCTTCCCCATCTTGTAACACTTGTGGTGCTCCCGGTAAAAACTTCTGGCCTGCAACTTGTTTTCTTTTAATTAGCACAGGTTTTGTTTTTTGAAACTCGCTGATCAGAACTGATGTGTTTTTGAGTGAACATTTCACAAATGATGATTTGTCTCCCAAAAACTGTGATGCATAAGCTCTGATCAGTAAAACTTATGATCAATCATTTCCTAAAGAAATACAAAACCTGCGCTAACTGAAATAAAAAAGACAAAACCAAAAAAGACAATTAAAAATATGGTGATAATATCACATAATGAGAGATCTAAACGGCTGGTTTTTGCACGGTTAAATGTGGAGAACAGAACTGGTGATGAACTGTTTTTCTCTCTAATGCACATATAATCGAATGCTAAACTGGCACAGGGTGATATCAGAGAGCACGATGGGTTATTTGTGTAATGACACACAAAAAGACGAGGTGTCACACAGCGCATATTACGGCTCATTTTTACAGCTCTCATGTTTGTGGTTCTGTCTCAGAACGGGCAGGACTTTGAGGTTACACATTCTGGCATCTTTCTCTCTCGCTGCACTCAATCTCTCATGTTTTTCTATTCCTCCACCCTAGTCCCTTTCTCTCTGGGCTCTTTTCCAAATGTTAACACTTTGTAGGTTTCCAGTGCTACAGCTTAAACCCCAAAACTCTCACTCTCTCTTGGCGCCAGTGATATGCAATCTCTTTACAGCAACGATGCCGGAAAAGTTGGTTTGGATGAAGCCAATTTCATGTCCTCTTTGAGTCCAGTGAGGGCCACAGACGCCGTGAACGTGGGACCGTGAATACGCTGAATACGATGAGGAGGGAAAATACCAAACATGTCAATGTATTCATCTGTAGCTTTCTCTGAATTAAGTCTCGCACTAAACTCCCAATTATCTGAAATCACAAGTTCCTGTAAATCAGTCAGATTACATGGTTCTGCTCTGATATCTGACATATTTGGGACCTGTCCATTTGTCTTGCCTCATCTGGACAACAGAACGTCTTAGGGAACATTTGGTTCGGTTTGATGCCAGATTTCCACAGTTGCACATTTAACTCCTAACCTAATAATTATTCTCTAATCAAGATTTGTTCTTTTTACATCCAATTGATTCATTAAAATTTGCTCAACTTAGCCTCTTTGCATTGACTAAAGTAAGTTGACTGGTATGAACGCAATGTATTGGATAAAGGTTATGCCCAAAAAATTGGTGTGACAAATTGTAAATAGATATCTTATGATAACCTTGCTTCAGATCTCTTTAGAATCATCCGTGGTAGACAAACACAAGTTGCGTTACAAGGCATCAAATCTTTCTTATATTATCGTTCTTTCCAAGTGGTTATCTGGCGAGAGTTGCTGTAGAACTCGTGTTGATGATGCAAACATATCGCGTTTCAGAGCCATATCATACTATAATAAATAATACAATGTGAAAAGACCTGTGAGGAAAAGCTGAGCCAAAGATTCTTACAGAGGGAGAACAGCTCGTCCTAAAGGAACAGCGCGAGCGTGTGTGTGGTTAGTTTCTGGCTGGCTTCAGTGTCGCTGGCGAATGTTAGTGTAATCTCTGCTTCACTCCTGGGAAACTCATCGCTGATGCTGCTGATGGCGAAGAGAAGAGGGAAATTCCATCCCTTTCTCTCTCTCTCTGACCTTTCGCTTGCATTCCTCACAAATATCACTTCAGCCATGTTTCATCACTGACTGCAGGGCTCGAATCCCAGCATATGAATCTGTCCAGGGAGCCCTTTACAAACAGAGCACGGGGCCAAAAACAGCGCCGCTCGTCGTGGCTCAGATTGTTTGAATTAGTGTGTTTGCGTCCGCTTTCGCTCGCCGAGCCCCGAGGATGCAGCTCGGCCGAGACCTGTGCCAAAGTGATGTCACACCAGCATGCCTGCAGTGGTCTCCTGATGACATCACAGGGTGACATCATCAGCGCAGACGGGCGTGGTCTGCTGGAAGAGGTGTGGGCCGCTCGTGACACTTGCAACACTGCAAGCAACTCTAAAAGAGAGGAATTGAGTTAAGAGACATGAAAGGACATGTGTAATAAAGCAAGCCGAGGATTTTATACCAATAAGAAAAGTTAGTCAAGGTTTCTCAGAATTGCCTTTGACATCACGGTTCCGGGTTGTTGCCACCGAAGAATTTGGCCAATCAACATTTTTGTGACATCTTCTTCTCATCCTCAGTGATTGGACTTTTACAGAGCGATCGATCACATATAATCTATTACAGAACATCTGGTTTCCCATGAGATGACAACTAACTTGTTCTGAAATATATACTGTAAATTTAATGTCAATTTCACAATATTTATGATACATTAAAGGCCTGTTAACTCCCTGTAAAGTTTCCTTACTCTACACACTGAAAAACTGATGATCTCTTTACGTACAATTTTTGGATTTTACGTAGTAATTTTTGGATAAACGCATCTGAGTTTTCTTTAGCAGAAACAGTAAATCATGGCAAAGGTCATGGGTTCGATTCCTAGGGAAATACCTTGAATGCAATGCAAGTCCCTTTGAATAAAAGCGTCTGCCAAATGCATAAATGTAAAATGACATTCCTAGAATTCCCTGTGTGATTTTTTTGATCAGTTATGTGCACAAAAGTTTTATGCTACATCTTCTGTTGTTAGAATAATGTTTACTGCATTACTTTAGGGTGGGTTTACACTCGCAGTTTGCTTTTCTTGGTTCTTTTGATCTGGACCAACAAAAGGAAAATGCTACATTCAGTCCTGGTTCACTTCATCAGCTTGTGGAAAAGCTACTGGGGATGGACCCAAGAACGCCACACTGGAACACGACAGCAGATCTGACGTGATCGAATCCTTCAAACTGCAGGTATGTCAGAGGCCAAGTGACTTCCTGTGCTGAGATTTATTGTTTTGGACTTTGTTCATGGTGTGGCTCCAGACTCCCACACAACAGATGGACAGGTTTTACACGGGTCATACAGGTGTGTTGATGTGTTGCTTTCCCGTCACCATGGCAACCACACGGCACACAATGACGGCACTTCTGTTAATCCACTGCTCAAAGCCCAAATATCCAACGATTAACACTCAAGACCCGCTGCCGATAGCTGTCATTTAAAAAGTTCTTGTATCCCAGATGAATATGCAGAGCTTAATTTACCATTTGTTAACTAATGTTTTTACATTATTACTCAATCAAAGCCCAACCTCAGATTTGGAGTCTATTAAACCTGAAGGTGCGCTTCAAACGGACGGCGGAAGTGATTCATGAGTGAACACTGAATGGGGCAGAGAGGCTGATTTCATCACACACTCAAGAGAACAATGCCACTGCTGATGGAGGTTCAGAAAAACCAAGGCATGAATTCTGATTTGTAATTTTTATTGCATCATTCAATTACACTCCCACACGGGACGACTGGAAACAAGACGAGAGCGAGAAACACTGATCTAATCAACACCGCTCAGTTCAGCGACTAAACCATCAGACTGAGGAATGCATTCAAGCACACAGGTGTTATAGAAGTCATAAGATGCAGCACTTCCACTGACAAATGACAATTTACATTTTTATGTGAACTATCCTTTTAATACTAATTTGATTAATAATGGAAACTTAAGCAATGAATGACAGTAACTGTACGTGTTGACCTCGATTTCCACCTGAATCATCATGTGACCATAAAAACTCTCAGTCAGGACGGAGAAACTGCTGACACACACACACACACACACACACACACACACACACACACACACACAGACACAGACACAGACACAGACACAGACACACACACCACACACACAGACACACACACCACACACACAGACACACACACACACACACACACACACACACACAGACACACACACACACAGACACACACACACACACAGACACACACACACACACAGACACACACACACACACACACACACAGACACACACACACACACACACACACACACACACACACACACACACAGACACACACACACACACACACACACACACACACACACACACACACACACACAGACACACACACACACACACACACACACACACACACACACAGACACACACACACACACACACAGACACACACACAGACACACACACACACACACACACACACACACACAGACACACACACACACACACACACACACACACACACACACAGACACACACACACACACACACACACACACACAGACACACACACACACACACACACACACACACACACACACACACAGACACACACACACACACACACACACACACACACACACAGACACACAGACACACACACACACACACACACACACACACACACAGACACACACACAGACACACACACACACACACACACACACAGACACACACACACAGACACACACACAGACACACACACACACACACACAGACACACACACACACACACACACACACACACACAGACACACACACACACACACACGTGCAGCTGGGAATATTTATGCATGATCTATCTTGTGTAAGGCATCACACAGACTCTGAACTACTCATTTTTCAGGTACTGCCTACAATGAGAAATTAGTTTAATCTTTTTTCTAATCTTGACACATGTAATAGAAAAGAAGACCAGGAACTAATTCCTCTGATGAAGGTTCATTAAAACACACAGGGGCCCAATGAGGGCCGCTCGGAGCCTGGTGCGTGTGTTAAAATCAGAGCCGAGGCTGTTTTATAAATGCTGGGGGATTCAGATGGAGGCACACAACCCTACAAACCCCTCAGCTTCTTTTATAGGGCTGTAATTTACATTTATGGACCTGATTTGGTGGTTTGCTGTCAGAGAAAGAAAGATGAAAAACCAGGATTGAACTGAGAAACACGCTGCTGGAACGAAGCATTGAGAGAAAAGCAAAGCGTGAGAGAACCATGATCTACAGAAACATACACAGATTCCTCTTTAGTGCTGAAACCGTCCGTTTGGCATCAATGTGCAGTAAACTGGTTCCTACATTAACGACTTATTGAGAATGTTGCCAAGAGACCTTATTGCACAATTTGTTCGACATTCAAAGTACAAGTTGCATCCCAAATGACGGAAACCTGCTTGAGATCAGATTGATTCAAGGTTACAAATTCTCACGTTCAAACTGCCATAACTAGATCTTTCAGTGAAGACGAGACATGCTGTTTTATTGCAACTTTAACTACATTCACGACAGATTCTGCTCATAGATTCTTTGATATCTGTGGAGTCTGACTTTTTTTATATTTGTGTCCCTGTAGCACAATACATTGTATTGGTCCAAATGATAGATTTTTCTTTTATGCAAAAAAATCATTAGGATATTAAGTAAAGATCATGTTCAGTTGTAAATTTCCTACCGTAAATATATCAAAACTTAATGTTTGATTAGTAATATGCATTGCTAAGAACTTCATTTGAACAACTTTAAAGATGATTTTCTCAATATTTAGATTTTTTTACTCCCTCAGATTCCAGATTTTCAAATAGTTGTATCTCAGACAGATATTGTCCTCCGAACAAACCACACATCAATGGAGAGATCATTTATTCAGCTTTCATATAAGCTCCACTTCACAAAAAAAAGTCATCTTCATCAGAGATTAAATGCACACATTTCATTTTCACGAAACACAGAAGAAACAGTTTGCAAACTCATGCTTCCCTGTTCCACAAAAAGAAGAACATTTCCTAGAAAACATCAATAAAAACAGCCAAACAATGACTGAGGACGGCAGACACACCAGCTGTGTTTCTCTCAGGATGTGAAGAGCATGCAGCATTTATACATCTCTGAGACTTTTAGAAACTGTATTCAAAGAAGTGTTTCAGACACTTAAATGTCATTATACAGCATGATTATTTACACAAAGTGAAAACTGTAAACTTAAGCATGATTGGGAGAATGACAGAATGACCCATATAACACATGCTCCTGAGGTGTACCAGGAAGATCAGCTGTTACAGGCGTCGTCGACCACACACACACACACACACACACTCACACTGTTCTTCAAGCACAGCTTCCTAAAGAGGGTGGAGGAGAAGTCCTTTACAGGGTTCCTGGTTAGGATGCTGTGTTGGTAGGGTTTGGAGCAGACATATCGCTCTCGTGCAGCACAAGGGCAGGTCTGTATGTTGACAGCTCTTTCCTGTCTTGCTCACATGCTGCATTTAGTCCTGGAGAAGAATGTCTTGACTCACTCTATATCTGACTCAATCTTTGGCTTCTTCTGGAATTCATTTCAGTGATAAAGTAAAAGGAAACCAAATATATGCTGATAACGAGAGTGAAATGTGAGTTACGCAACTTCTTGATTGTTTACACTACATACCAGTCAAGTTCGGAACGGTTTAGATCCGTTAATGTTTTCGCAAAAAGTATCTCCTGCTCACCAAGGCTGCATTTATTTGATCAAAAATTATTTTAAAGTAAAACAGCAGTTTAATGTAATGTATTTCTGTGATGCTCCGCTGTATTTTCAGCATCATTCCTCCAGTTTTCAGTGTCACATGATCTTCAGAAATCATTCTTCATAAACTACCATTCAAAAGTTAGATGCGATATAAAAATAAAATAATGCTTTTATTAATCAAGGACGCATTGAATTGATCAAAAGTGACATTTATAATTCACAAAAAAATTCTACTTCTGAACTTTCTATTCATCTGTGAATCCTGGAAAATAAAATGCATCACGGTTTATACAAAAATATTAATATTTTTAACACTGATAATAATCAGAAATGTTTCTTGAGCAGTAAAGCATCATATTATTCTGATTTCTGAAGATCATGTGACACTGAAGACTGGAGGAATGATGCTGGAAATACAGAAATACATTACACTTTAACAGAAACTCAGAATAATGTTTCACAGTTTTTTTTATTTTTATAAAAATGATGATCATTTCACAATGGAAAAAATATTATTCCTGTATTTCCATGATGTTCTATGGCTTAGCACAGAGCTCCACCTCAGCATGTCTTCAGATTAAAGGCCAGGAGTTCTAGAGAAACTGTATTCAGGGCTCATATCTACGGTTCGTGTTCGGAGCCAGTTTCCTTCCTCCTGAAATCAGATCAGAGCCGGGTTTCCACACCCAGCCTCCGGAGACCAGAGCGCTCTGTCCTGTTGGCCTGTGACGGCTCTTACATAAGCGCTGAGAAACGCTCCGGATGGACTCACCCATGCCAGCGCGTCCGGAGAGACATCATCCGTCTGAGCTGTGCTCAATTCAGTCCGCTATAAAACTGTTCTCTCACACAGAGCAATATCTGGAGGAATACGAGTCTGCTTCTAAACACTTTCTGTTGCCCAGCTCACGCACAGCATTTGTAATGTTTTACTGCATTATAAATCTGTTCATTCCTACAGATCGCAATAGAGACCACACGCTTTTTAAGTGGCATTTAAAGACTTTAGGTAAAGACCAAGTGAGGAAAAGTTAAGGAATACATTGCTTAATATAGGATGAACATGTAACGGTCTATGAGTTGTTGAGCAACATCTTCAATACTTTTTATTCAATCTCCAAAAAAAAGCAAATAGCATATGATTCTCTCTAACACTAGGATATGGATATTTGTCTGAGATACAACTATTTGAAAACCTGGAATCTGATCTAAATATTGAGAAAATCATCTTTAAAGTTGTTCAGATGAATTCTTAGCAATGCATATTACTAATCAAAAATGAAGTTTTGATATATTTACAGTAGGAGATTTACAAAGTATCTTCATGATCATGATCTTTACTTAATATCCTAATGATTTTTGGCATAAAAGAAAGATTGATAATTTTGACCCATACAATGTATCGTTGTCTATTTCTACAAATATACGTCTGTGACACTGATGACATCATCACTTCCCAAACTCAGAGCTCTTGGTAGATCTGCACTGAATGATTTACACAATATTGAAACATATGGAGTAAATCGACCCTTATGCTGTGCTTGATTATTATATTTTTTTTACCAGATGATTTCAAACCGGCACAACTTGATCTTCAGAGTTTGTTCCACAGAGATGTTTCAGACAAGTAACAAAACTCAAAGGATTATTTTTGCTTTTCGGTTAGACTGAGTGCATTTTGTGCCTGAAATATGTGTGGAAATGAGGTTTTAATTGTGATCTAATTAGCTGCCAATAAACACACCCGCTCGGCTGTCCTGCGTAAACCGTCCTGAACGACAAACAGAGCCGGAGCGGGTCTGCAGCAGTGATGGAGGAAGATTGTGGAGCGGCACAGAGCGAGTCTTTGACTGCGACAGCACAGGTAGACTGTTCCTCTGTCACTGTACTGTGCTCATTAACCCTCGCTTATCTGATCGGGCCTGTACCGCTCTCCATTTCCTATTATGAAGACATTATACTCGAGTCCGGCTGGCGGGCAGAGAAATTCAGATAAGAATCAAAATTACATTGGTGACAAAACGTCTGTGTGCATTCGTGATGGCCTACATGCAGCTACAGGAAAAACCAGACGGAGGCCATGAAACAAAGACACGCGAGTACAGAATAAGGTCAACAAGCCTCATTTCTATACCAATGAGGCTTGTTAGAGAACGAGGCACATTTACAAAAGTCATTTGCAAGCGTCAACTGACCGGTGAATCTAAAGTCTCCCAAGGTTTCCTCTCTGTTTCTTTCTATCTCCTGATGAAGCTGTTTTGACTCAATCGGTATTGTATAAAACACTTTAAAAATACAGGTGAATTGACATGGAGACTGCACCGCACTGGCTTTACCTGTAATTCAACAACTTCCAAATATATTTGAAATTACGCAAAGTGAGAAGAGTGCATCACATTTGAAACAAATCATAAGCAAATCTGGTAAAGGGAGAGATTAATGCTTTCGTTTTGAGCCTGCATCCTCTATAGCTGCTCACTGAGAGACTCTCAAGTCAAATCAAGTTTCATTTAATTCAACACAGCTTTATACTAAACAGATCATTTCAAAACAGCTTCACGGGGTTAAACAGGAAAATAGCAGAATCAAACTCAAGTATGAAGACAATTGTAAGCAGTCAACATCATTAAGTCAGTTTAATAACATTGTAAAGTTAGTTCAGTTCATATCAATTCAATGTTGATTCAGTTTAGTTCAATAACAGTGTTGATGTTGCAAGATTACAATATTGTGTCACTCCATGAAAAAGTAACTAATTGAGATACTTAAGTTACTTTTATGGAATGTAATGCTTTGTTACTTTTGTGTTACTTTTTCTCACCCGGGCTGGGCTTGCCTATATTTGTCATTTAAAAGGGAAAATAAAGTATCTAACATTACTTATTTGAAAAAGTAACTCAAATGTTTCTTTGCAAATTTTAAAGTAATGTGTTACTTTACTAATTACTTGGAATAAAGAGACTATGTAACTTGTAATGCGTTACTAACCCCAACAATAAGAAAAGAAAATAGTGTCATTGTTCAGATCAATTCAGTCTGATGTTGTCAACACGGTTAAATCAATATTGCTGAATGTTAAGTGTTTCGTAGGCCCCAATCGTTCATCAGGTGAACGGAATGCAGAAAGAGAATCCAGTGCAGTGCAACAAAGTTTCTAGAAAAAGTAAAAACTGCTGAATGTGCACAGCGCATTACGTACATAAGATAAACATTGACCTGCCAACGAGTCGTCCGGTAACAATGAGCCTTCATGCATTTTTCTTTGTGCGTCTCTTGTTGTCACTCTGTGCGTACACATGTGTGTTTGGACACATACCTGCGAGTGTTTGCATACCTGCAGCCTTTGAGAGGGAATCCGAGTGTGTACATACCTGTGTGTGTGTGTTTATCCTGTGGGTGTGTCGGTGTGTGTAATGACCTGAGCGCTTTTGGTTTAGTGTGTCACTAGCAGAACAGCTGACGCAGTTAAAAGCCACAGACCTGAACTGCTATTTTAAGAATGAATGAATGAATGAATGATGCATTTATATAGAACAACCCAAAATATCTGCATTCATTCCCATGCACAGAGCATTAATGACAAAGACTTGTAAGAAATGAGAGATGCTTTTGTGCAACTGGGTCTCTATTAACCACTTCAGCTGTTATTTTGATTTTTTGAGAATTAGGCATATGCAATATTGGACCCACCGGTGGGTCCCCAGAGTTGATGTGGTTAAGAGATATTAGGACTTAAAAACTCAATTTTGATCAGGAAACTAGACTTCCCAAGTCATTTTCCATCTCAAGTACATGGAATGTTTAGATATTTGCAATAGAAATCAATACAAAAATCAGGGTTTAATTTGTGCCGGAACAAGCCGGATCCGGATCCGTCACCTCCGAAATCTGATCCGGCAACTGATTTTGGCGGATCCCCCTCCTCCCAAGAACTCCTCGCTGCAGACTGTAGCGCGGTGACGTCACGTATGTACGTCACGTATGTTTACCGCGCATGCGCAGTAACTTATATGTATTTACCGTAAATACGATAAATACGATACGATACGATACATAAATAAGATACGCTGTACTGACTGTCATTAATGCGCATATCCAGGTTCATTCACTTCCGGATGTTCGTAAGGTGTGGTGGATATGAGATATTACTTTTGTTTTCTAAAAAAATTGCGTTTAAATTGCTTTTAATTGTAAGAATGCTTTGGTCATAATCATAGAGAGTTTCATTGCAAATGTGTGCGATTTCAAACACTTATGACATGTTTTATGATATAGTATTCGAATGCTGGTCTTTCAAAGTCTTATTTCGCCTAAAATGAACCATTAAAGATGTCTTAAAATAGAGCAGAAAGACTTTATTATTGTGAGTAATGCCATTGATGGTTGCATGCATTGCAAAAAAAAGACAGAGAATAGCCAGATATGTGCCGTGAAAAATTATCCAAAATTAATATCTCTATTATAATTCGTTATTATTATTTTAAACACAGGGTTTTAGAAATATTTAACCAATGATAAGTATTTAAAGGAGCTTGTAAAACTTCGTAATCCCATTGGATGCTCAAGCTCTCGCGAAACCTCGTCACTTCACGCGCCTTCACTCAGATTGACGCGCGCGCACAGATCTCCGCTTATTCCCAAAGCAAGGGTAAACAAATAACTGTTTGAATAGTATAGCATTTTCTTTACTCAAACACTATGTCTGTTAAGGCTATTGTTTGTGTGTGCTTGAAGACTGGAGAAGTAGGTTTTTTTGTCATCTAGCCAAAATACTTTTGTACGTTTTAAATATCCTGCTGTGCATAAGTGCTTAATCGTTTATATCATGAGATTTTGGCTAAGTGTATTAAACAACAAGAAAAAACTAAGCGCCCATAGCAACAATAAACGTTATATCCTAACCTGTAAAAGGTGATGATGGCATTTAATGCGGACAAAACACAGATCTCCTCATTCGCCGGCCAAAGACCTCGTTAACTCCATTTGAGCTTGTTTTTATACAGCCTAATGTTAATTGCACGTGTCTGATACAACACAAGAGGTGTTGTTAAATATTGATTTTTCTGCCTTTTCTTTCTTTTCCCCCTGTATTTTAGTAGAGTGTGCCATGAAACTGTTTTAATTGTCAAAACCCATCAGACAAAATATTGTTTGTATTTGGATGCTTAAACAAAAAAAAAAAACGATGAAAAAAAAGCTGATGAGAAGCGCGCTCCGAGAGAGTTTGTGGATTCGAAGACTGAGTTCGATTGACTGATTTAATCCAATGGTTTGTGTTGATTTATTTTATTATTCAAATCTATGTTGAATAAATGCAGGAATTTCCCTCATTATAAACTTGAAAGCTGCGAGAATTATTAAAACCATGCAATATAGCTACACCCAATCAGAATACTTACTCCTGCTCACTCACGCCAAAGAACTCCCCGCTCAAGCTCGCCGTCTCTGCAAGATTAACGATGGCAGTTTGCACGCACAGCTACTAGAAGATTTACATCTGTCAGACAGGTTGCTGACGTCATCAAGCTTAGTTTGAGTCTGCGCGTCAGAAACGGAAGTGCTAAAAAACGCTAAAAATGGGCTTCACTTGTCTCAATTGAGTTCCAATGGGGTCGCTGTGTCCATTTCTTTTACTGTCTATGCCGTAACCCCGCTTTGTTCCGGGACCTCACAATTTACAAATTAAGCACTGACAAAAACTACTAAAAATGTCATTTTCTGTTACACTATAGAGAATGAGCCTCCAGGGAAGCTCCTGTAATGGTCATCTCTCGTTTCTGTCATCGGCTGGATTCGCGTCATCTCTGTGACTTTTGGACTGAAGTCATAAAGAAATGCTGCTTGAAAGATACGAGAGTCTCAGGTAAAGGCATTCCATGATTGTTGCTCAGGTCATTCCCCGCATGACAAAAACAAGGCTATAAAAAGTCTCTGATATTTTGGAGTCACTTCACTCTGACAGCCATTAAATCGCTTGCGATCATTTTCTAGTAGGCGATCATGCTTACAAATACATAGTTTCCTATTTGCCCAGGGTCTCTCTCTCACTTTATATTATTACTAACAATGAAGTCCTGTTCGAGTATGTTCACATCTATGGAACATTGACTCCATCGTACCACAACAGACACGGAAAGAGAGGTTAAAACACAAGAACGCTCATTTAATGAGAATGACACTCAGCAATATCTCCTTACACATGTACAAGTCAAACGTTTGGACACTTGGCTGAATTCATTTCCCATCATCATAAAAATGTTTTGATCTAAAGGCTTCTGCTTAAATGCATGTTATTTAGTGTTAGGGTTCATTCTCAAGGAGATGATATGGATACTGACGGAAAGCATCATCACTGTGCAGAGCTGGAATCTAGACAAAGAAGAGGCTCAGATAGTTTATTTCATGCCACTGCACAATTATCCCACACTTCCATTAGTGTTAACTCATAATTTGGATGTTTATGATAAAACCGCTCTAAAATGTGGAAAATCGTGATAAAAATTTCATAACCATGAATAAAAAGTTGACGGGCGCTGTATATCCACCATAAATCTTGTAAAGGAATCACTAATACTATAAAAGACCGAGAAAAACTATGAAAACAAACTAGTCACATATTTCTGATTAATACCAAATGCTTAAATATCATCATTGGGTTTTTTCAATGGTCTGTGCTAATTATTGTCCGATTTAGTTCCACAGGAGAACAAACCAATGACCAAAAAACTGATGATGAAGTTTCTGAACTTGGAAACCTTGAACCCAAGACTATAAACTCAATCAGAAGTCTTCTCCAAGAGATCCGTGACCCACAGTAGGTCCGTCTGCTATCTCTAAACATGTTCAATTAAAATTTCTTGGTTGGAGACGAAGCCCAATCCAAAGACAAAAAAAGAAGGATATGACAAATTTGTTCTGTGCGACAGCGCAACATGCTCTCTTTATTTGTTGAACAGAGCAGTTCTTTCAGAAGTATTTTTCCCACATCTTTTCTCCTCGTTCCTGCCAAACTCTCTTTCCATTCAGAGTTTCGTTTAAACTCTTTGGACTGTAATGCGGCTGGTGAAGCCAAACCGTAGTCAAGCCTTGCCTCACATTACTGTCCGGGGTCTAGAGGTGATTCTTCACTGAGATCAGGGCAAATATTCTGTATAAGCATAGAGTTCTCAAAGTAGAGTTGGGATACGGACACTTTAAAACCAGTTCCCAAACCTGCTGCCTTAAAATGAATAACTAGAAAAAGACCAAGTTTCAACAGTTTTCCCTGAGCGAGTCGGAGGGAACCCACACCTACCAGGCTCCAGAATCTGACAGTAATTATAGCCTGGATTCCAGAGCATTAGAATGACAAACTCCATCTATATAAATGCATTTCTCCAGTTTTGTTCTGGGGTCCATCACTGAAATATGAAGAGAAATGGTAAACGCTTCTTTTGTACACTCAAATGCTAACATCGTTCATAACCCATTGCACATTGGACGAGGATTCAATTCGAACTCCAAGCGTGGAACATGAATATATGGCATTGGTCACATATGCATATTGTGTAGGACTTTCCTTTATTGTTGCATATTAAATAAGAAGTTTAGTGAACTGATGTGTGAGTATGCACATCGTAAGATGTTTGAGAAACTCTTGAGACTCTTCAAACTTGAACTAAACTCTGTTTCATATCAAAGCAGGTATTTTGTATTAACTGTCATTATTAATAGTGTATTCATACAGATGCCCTGAAGTGTGACATCATTTCCTGTTGTCCATATTCATTGCGGTGTCAGATTTTGCATGGCTAAAATGTAGTGTGGAAAATCACGTCTAAAATACACAAGCTGCTCATTTCGACACTACGTCAAAACACTGACTGATGAAAAGGACAGTATAAAAGCAGGAGCAGTACACAGAAATGTGTCAGAAACTTCTTAGTCACATCATGAACATCGGAAAGATTGAAACACCCTTAAAAAGACAGTGTCTACGGCTGGCCAAGCATCATCATCATCCAACATTAGCAGCAGCAGTTTACCATGCATTACATCATTGAAGTGCAAATCACAGACGATGTGTGGACGCAACGCTCTACATCACGTCAAATTCAAGCAGGGTAGAGCTGGGGGAATCCCAGTGAAAGAGCACGTCTGTCTGGAGGACTGGGAGAGGTTTACATTAAGAGCTTACGTCTCAAATTCATTCCAAGAGACCCAGCGGTCCTTCAATTCTCTGAAAGTTGCACTCGTTTGCACATTATTTCATCACTTTGCTTCTCAGCCATCTGGAGTGAATCCAGAATCTGCCTGCGCTCAGCCATTAGACCCTAATCAAGCAGACCCTCGTCACACGTGAAAATATTCACGCACAAATCTTTGTGACTCCAATCATTGAGCAATAGTGTCGTATGCACTTGGATTTTTCAATTAAGTTCCTGTTTTATGTCAATAAGACGACTAATACAAACAAATATAAGGTCTAGTGAAATGTCAGCTGAGGTTAAGCTTCACGGCAGTCTGGGCCCCCAGTGACAGGAAACTAGGTCCCTCTCTCACCCAAAACCACAGAAATATTACATGCACAAAACAAACTTCTCTCCGTCTGATTCACATTCCCTCCCTCTGCCCTGGTCACTCCGACCAAAGCCATGACGTCTGCTCATGAGTACGTGTAATGTTTGCTAAAAGCAGAGAAGGGGCAATTTTGGAGACTCTTGGGACGCATTGATGTCTCTGTGTGTGTTACATTTTATTTGTCCATGCAAAAAAAAGAAAGAAACCAAAATAACCAAAATAACCAAAATGTTGTTTCGGCTCACACAAAGGGGGATTTGTTTAACATAAACTAAATTAAATCACCTCTTTGACTGCTCATCAAGAAGAGCTGAAACCTCCAACATCTGTTCTCTACTGGAAACAAAGAGGCCCAAAAACCTCCAAATGCTTTAGAACCATTTCATCTCTGCTGCGTCTATAACATCGCAAGTATCATTTGAAAATACACTTTTTTTTAGGTCTATAGATACTTAAATAGTTCTCAGTTATCTAGATAAACCTGCCATTGTATACAGTGTTGGGGGTAATGCATTACAAGTGAGTTATATAATCAGATTACTTTTTCAAGTTACTAGAAAAGTAACACATTACTTTTAAACTTAGAGTAAGGCCCAATCTCATTTCTCTGTCTTACCCCTTCCCCTTCCCCTTACCACTTTGTCTGCGTCTTCCCCTTGCTTCTGGATACCGAGTGAAGGGGGGGTAGGGGTAGAGCGTTTCCACTAAGAAATGAGACGCCACTCGATTGCCGTTTGCGTCATCTTCCCTTGCCACTATCTGGCTGCTACGTCAACAGAGGCGACAAGCATTGACATAAACAAACGAAGATGCCGTCGTCTCAGGTTGTGATGTCGATTTCCTGGGCTCTCTTTATCTTTGCACGCTTGTGTGCCATCAATCAAAGACACCGTAGAAGAAGATTGTGTCCACCGGTCAAATCAATCAAGGAATAACGAGTAATGTCACGAAAATTCACTTCACACTAATTTCACCTAAAAAACATAATATGAAGTGTCATGTCAAGGATACAGATAAAAATTAACGTTAGCTTAGCTCGACAAATATAGCTGCTAGCTAGCGGTTAACTAGCGATTCAAAACAAAAACATTACAATTAAAATCGCTTAAACATTGTATTAAAGTATCCTAAAACACGAGTGTCATAATTATAATGTCAATTAAACTGATGAAAATACATTTGTGCGACTCCTTCACAGTACGACGCTCAGCCATAAAAAAAGCTTGATGTTGGCACTTCTTGAAAAAATTATACGTTGTTACCCCTCTCTTTCAAGTGTGGTCCTCCGCAAACTTCATTTCAAGGGCAATGTAGCCCTTCGCCTTGGCCCTAGCCCTTGATCAGAATGAGAATTGAGACGCCACTTCCCCTCACATGAACGCGCAAAACCGAGGGGGAGGGGTAAGGTTAAGGGCTAAGACAGAGAAATGAGACGCAGCCTAACTTTATCAAATAAGTAACGCAAGTTCATAATTTTGCTTTTGTAGTGTGAACGCGCGACAGATCTTTTGGGGTGAATTAAGTGAAAATCTCATATTTTATCTTTATCTTAAACAACAACGTGATTAAATGGAGAGCATTTGTTAATGTGTGTATATCACATGAGTACTTTTTGAAAGGGTTCCACCTTAGTGACAGCTTTGTATCTTTTCCCTTCGAGTGTATGAAGTGTGTCTAATAGAAATCTATGTCACACACACTCCAAGTGCTCAGGCTTATGGATCGTATGTGAATGTGTGCTGCAGTTCTGCTTTCCCAGCTTTTTAGAGGTTTCTAATCCTGGAGAAGCCCAGTGACATCACCCCGGTCCAGAGTCTGCCCATATGCCCTGCACACGCACTTCCTCTCTTGCCCTCCAGTTTCTGACTGCGACGCACCCTAACCGTGCTGAAGGGGTTAAATCTACTCACAGAGACCTGGGCTTCGAGCCTGGATCTCCCCCGCTCTCTCTCCCTCTGTCGTATTCCTGTGACTGGGCCACCGCGTCATGTGACCAGGAAGTGTGGCTCCTGTCCACTTCCTCCGCTGGCTGAAGGGGGAACATTGTTACAGAGTGGGCGGCGCTGGGCCGCTCTTACACGCTGGGTTAAAAATAACCAGCATATTTAAGGCCGAGGAGGAATCCCTTCAAGCTCAGAGGCGGCACAGACTGCCTCGCGACAGGAGCTCGCGCCTGCTCCTTCCTACTTCTTTTCCCTCTTTATTTGGCAGATCGGACGGGTTGATGCAACTGTCTAAACTCAGTGTAAACACACTGCAAACCCACCCTTACTTCATGCTGAGAACAGGCAGAACTTCTGGACATACAATTCTAAAAAATGTCTTTTATCAAGAAAAAGCCCCTTGTTTACTTTCTCAAAAAAAAAAAAAACTAAATAAAACCGCTCTACACACATAGATTCCATTGTGCCCAAGCACTTACGGAAACTTGTCTAATGGCCCTGACGCCTACTTCTGTTTCTCCTAAAACACTGTTTATTTTGGCGGCTTTCTTTTAATCTACCATTAAATTGCACCATTTCCAACCCTCAAAGTATTCACCCGTTTGAGTCTTTGAGTGTACAGTTCAATGGCTTCTATGGAATTACACCTGACCTACGGCTACAAAGATATTTCTATTCCCAAACCTTAATCTGAATGAAGCTTTAACAATCCCATCAGAAACAGAGAAACTGCCTAGTTAGCACTGAACAAAACCTACCACAAGCATGAGTGTGTAGAATCAACATTAAAGAATAGGACAGATGACACCATAAATAACAAATACAGAGCTGATACATGATGAACGAAGAGTTCAGACGTAATGTTCCTAAAGAGTTTCTAAAATCGAAGAGCATCTGGAGCAGAGCTGATCCAGAACGAACAATGATTTGGGTAAAACTTTTTTTTTCTGGTAGCAACTGTTCATTCATTGATGATAATTAAACCCACTCACTACCAATGGCACTATCGTGGAAAATAATCTTTACACTCCGGCATATGGAAATTTTTTGAGAGCGTCAAAAGAGGGGAGATCACGGGTTTATTTAAATATATATTTGCATTCTGATTCCTGGACATAGAGCGTCTGTCAAGATTTTCCCACAGGTACAGAGCAGTGAGACAACAAATTTATCAGAAGTCATGAAAGAAAGAGAAAACACTATGCCAAGGAATACACCTCTTAGAGCCCTACCAATCAGTTTTGGCCCTGAAATGCAAACATATAGTGATGAGGTTCCAAACCAATCCTGCTGCTATTAACAGACCCCGGAAAGTGCAGCATTTGTATTAAAAGTTGTAAAGGTCCTAATATAACCATCAATGCCATCCGCTAATTTCTATTTCCTTCTTTGCAGAGTGCTTCAGGCGCTATTTCATCACCTTCGTATGTCGAAAAATCAACATATTTTCACATACCGAATCCAAGAGCGAAATCATATCATACCTTTGCAAGGAAGGTTAAATAAACAAACAGATGACATCAACACTGCATCTGATGGCACTAGATAAAACACACACCCGTTAAACATCTCACCCGTGCAATCTGAATGCATTACAAGACCAAGTGCACTAAAACAGTAGGAAATCAACAGATTCGTCAATCCTACCTACATTAATTATGAAATGTAATATAGGAACAAGTATTGTGGGACAGTTTGAGCGTGAGAATGTGTGTGTGCGTGCATGTGTGTGTTAAAGGGGCTACATTCAGTGTATTCTGTGGCTAAACGAAGACCTGCTGTTGACAGAGCCAAACGAACAAGATCCTGATGAAACAGGATGGTCTCAGTGCTCGTGTTTGCTCACCATACAAAGATGATTGTAGACACTGCAGAGCCAAATCCTCAGATACAGAAACAAGTTTAGAAGTGTAGAAGCTGCCTCTCGAAACACAGCACTAACCTAATGGCTCATCACAGCACCAAAAAAATGTTTTTACACTCAAAAGAAATGTTACTGGGTGTTTCTTGATTCAGGGCCATGAAATACTATCCTACTTTGACTGCTAATATAGCTTAACAGTAAAATCAAAAAACAAACACATTGGAAATACACACACACAGGAGAGTTAGTAGAGCGACAGAAACACTACTGAACACTGCATGAACTGAAAGATCAGAATGGCACTGGGTCTGCTGTTTTACAAAAGAAAGGCCCGTTTCTGCAACGGAATAAAAACAATGTAAAAAGGTAATTGTGACAATTCTGTTTTTTTTCCTTGCAATTCTGAGAAGAAGAGAAAAGTCAGAATTGCCAGGTAAGAATTTGCAATGACCTTTTTAACTTTTTATTCCGTAGCATGAAACAAATGCAAGATGTTAGCTATGAATTTTGAGAATCAGAAAGTCATACTTGAGTTTATATCTAACAATTTTGTGTTAATATCTCACATTTATAACTTTTTTCTCAGAACTGCAAGAAACAATGTATGAATTCTGAGATACATATTGACAATTACCTTCACATTTTCCATAGTTAGAATTTTCTTTGCGATCTGATACAGACCCTTCTCAGAATATATTTTTGCGCATATATACATTTCCATAAATCAACAATTGCAAACTGATTATGCAAAGTTCTTAAATGAACTCAAATCGTGTGAGAAGTGAGAATGCTGACAGCTGAAAAGACTGCAGTGACATGACGGATCAACAGGAGATTCTTCTCATGATCAGGTGATGAACACTGACTGAATGAATGAATGAATGAATGAATGAAAGGCAAGGCTTTTCATCACAAATAAATCCTACACATTCCTGGCTGCCGTTGTCTTGTGCGTAACTGTAAAAAAAATGATTAGCGTTAATTACAGACACGCCTTGTGACTGAGGGAGCAGTTTGCGGTGTTCAAACTCCTCACGCACGCACACACACACACACACACACACACACACACACACGCCAGGAACAGGTGTCACGCAATAACTCTAGTGCACCTTGTGTTTGAAAAAAGAAGAAAATCTAAAAATCGTGTCTTTTCAACAATGATTCTCTTACTGGAGTCTGTTGATCCCGGTTGCTAACACGCACATGTTTGTGTGGATACAAAATATCGGCCCGCTGCCAGATTTCTTCCTTTTTTTTCACCCGCCCGCCTTGATGACGTCACGCAGTGTTTTTTTCTGCGGTTGCCGCGCAACGAGAGGCGTGTCCTGGGTTTAAGAACTAGGCGAGGAAAGCCCTGCGCGCATCTGACGAATCACTCGAGTCCAGACACCGGAGAGCTCGCGCGTCCCGAATGGCAGCAGCGGCGGCGGTGAGAGGGAGATAGGGAATCCCCGAGTGAAGCTAGTTTTAATGGCCGGTTCTGTCAGCATGGCACGGGAACGCGTCTAATGCGCTCTTTGGACCGGAGAAAAGCAAGGATTTCGTTTTTTTTGACTGGACTCATGAGGTGCGTTCTGCACTTGGAGATCTCCATCACTTTTTCTTTTGGCCCTGATCTGTCATGTTTAGGAGCGACAGTTTCCCGAGACAAGCTTGACTAGGATTATTTTATTTTCTACGCTTTTTCGATTTCAGGCAGCCACCGAGCGAGTTTGATAGCATGGCACTGAGCGGCACGCTTTTGCCCTCTATTTCCACCTTCGCGAGCGACGCAGATGTGAAGCACAAGGCCATGACGGGACCTGGAACAGCCAGTTTAGTGAGTATCAAACAGGTGATGGTCCCGATCCGTTTCCTAGCGAGACTCCGCCGCTGGTGAGATTGTGTCATCGTTCACTATCCAATATCTAACTTTCTTTACACCAGCACTGATCTTAAAATGCACCTAGGAGTGTGAATTCTCATAGTTGGAAACAAAAGGAATGTGGCATGGAAGTGTCTTTTAATAATTCACAACATCAGAGGCCAAGCTGTAGCCTATCTAGAAATAATTTGAATAAAATACAGATGATCGTTCCAAGAAATCAGTATGATACATAAAGATCTTTTGACGAATATGTCTTTGAGAGACTTACCTTGTCTTGTTCCCCCTTTCTGCATGTCTCTGTTTTTTTTGGAATAAGAGATGGACGGAGGAGATGTCTCAACTGAAACGCCCCTGCGTGTCTTCAGGTGGGACCTGCTCTGATCAGGACGTCCCCTCTCTAATGACCAGGAGGGATCAAGAAGAGCTAGACCTGTTGGACTATGATTTTATTCTGTCGAACACCATGCTGCAACAGCAGCAGCAGGCCTCAATGGCCAGAACTCTTCCACCGTCCCCTACGTCCTACACCTATCCGATGCCCTCTCCTCAGGGCCAAGAGTCCGGCATGTTGTACAACATCCCGGACATCAGCGACGTATCTCCCTCGGGAGGTTTTGTCGCTGAATTGATGAGGCCGGAGCTGGATCCTGCGTATCTTCAGCCCACGAGCCTCCATGGTAAATTTGTGGTGAAGACCACCATGGACATGACTGATTACAGCCAAGGACTCAGCGTCAGTAAGGACGGGTCAATGTCGGACTCTTCCTCCCTGCAGCATCCTAGGATAAAGCAGGAATATCCTAGCACCTGCACCATCAACCGACCGATGGATCTCCATCTGGGGGTGAACTCACGGCCCGGGGTTGGCCAGAGACCGCTGATGGACCCTCGCGGTTTCAGCACGGCCCGAGGGTCCATGGGTCCCAGCCGCTCGTCCACGTCCTCTCTCTCTCCGGATGAACATCCTCAAGCTCAGGCTCTGGGGCCTCCTCCGATCTCTCTGGCCCCGGGATATCACCCCTCGCCGGGTTATTCAGGCTTTCCACAGCCTCCCGCGCAGTCAATGCAGTATCAAGGTCAGTCACAACTCAAACTCTTCATTCACCTAACCTTTAAAAATGATTGTAGCGTTTGTAGCTTACTGTAAAGCATTGATTTCCACACGAACACTCTGGGATCTTTCCTCTTCCCCAGAGCTGATCTCTCCAGCCGAGTGTTTGCCGGAAGAGTCCAAGCCCAAGCGTGGCCGGCGCTCCTGGCCGAGGAAGCGGATAGCGACACACACCTGTGATTACGCCGGCTGTGGCAAAACATACACTAAGAGCTCGCATCTCAAAGCCCACCACAGGACTCACACAGGTCAGTGTTTCAAAACATGCCTAATTCTGTAATGTGCTTTAATCGAACACGCCCTGACACAGCGCTGGAACTGCCGAGCGCATTGTCTGGAGACGTGTACAGTACAGTTGGCAGGTGGTTTGCTCTGCTATTCAAACAGCAGGTTGATACTGATCCCTTTTGAAAATAAAACCACAAGCCTGTCTGACTTCCCCTTCTATTCAACGAACGCAGGGATGAGCAACATTTGAATAGTCGTCTCTAACGGCTTTCTCTAATGTTACCAAAGTGTGCTTGATTGTTCTCGTTAGGATCTCAGGGAGAAACGCTAAGCTGTTGTGTGTGTGTGTGTGTGTGTTCAGGAGAGAAGCCGTATCACTGTGACTGGGAGGGATGTGGCTGGAAGTTTGCCCGTTCGGACGAGCTCACCAGGCACTACCGGAAGCACACGGGCCATCGGCCGTTTCAGTGCCAGAAGTGCGACCGAGCCTTCTCCCGGTCCGACCACCTCGCGCTGCACATGAAACGACATCTATAACCAAGACTGGAAGACCCCAAAACAGTGAAGATCCCAGTGGACTAGTGAACCACGTGTTGCCTTTGAACAAGAGTCAGTGAACTAGAGCGGTGTCCTCCGCAGCATCAGGACCGGGACTTTTCCTGTTCTTTAGTTTGTTTTATTCCCCTTTTTTGTCGTTGTCTTCCAACATGCTGGCGATTCCCTGTCCGTTTCCTGCACACTGGGACAATACTGGAACGTGCGTCTACTTACCGACAAAACTTGGAGATGCCAAGATGCCAAACAAAAGACTGGAAATATATGAATATCAGGGATAATAAATGGACACATTACAATATATGTATTAAAGAAGCCTTTAATTGACCTACATTCCATCAATCGATCACTGATCCGTCTTACGGATCATTTTATTGCTCTCTCTAAAGCCATTAATTTCAGGTACAGAATAATTTATAAGCGTGTTATAAGACGGTGCTGAGTATAGCCAGGTGTATTCAGTAAGGTACCAAAGATAAAGTGATTTTAATCGAAGTCTTGGGGTGAACGCATGACCTCTCTTTGGTGATGGCAATCTAAACTGCACTGTGGTTGTGAGGTGCAATAATTTTGATAATAAGACACTTGTATTTTTTATAAGAAACAAAACATTAACTCTGAACAATTTTCCTTTGTTTAGTCAGATCCGTGTGTAATATAATCTTAAGTTTTGTACATACTTGTAAATACTTTTTTCATTAAGGTTTTTGTATTTTATGTATGAATGCAATCCAGTAATAAACAGAAAAATATCAAATGCATGTGAATCGACTGATTTTTATTTTTTTTGTATTCGGTGAACAATTCCTGAATAATGTGTGATTTCATCAATTGTTCTATTATGCTGTCTGAACATTTGCATGGATTAAGCTGCATTCAGACATGAGCAGGTATTTCTGCCAGTTTTACGTTGCTAATTGCCATCTGTTTAGCAGCAGGTGTGATTAAAGACTGGACACTCTCTTATTCATTCCTCTATAAATTAGTTTCAGTCTGATTTGTACTTTGCTACATGCATTCAGCGACCTGCCTTAATATTTGTCATTGTGCATCAGCTTTTAAAATAATTATTCTCAATTAAAAAGTAGGATTCATTGGTATAATCATGGTACGAGACTTAAATGTTCCAACAATTTAATGAAATAATTTGACTTCGCATGTCTAGATCACATTTTTGCATAAGTTTCCCACCAGTTTTAAAACTAAACTGATTTTTCAAATACCTCAAGGAAACTATAGAATGAACTCATTTTAACTACTTTACATCCATACTGTAAATTTACAGCTGCCTCACACCATATCAACACAAATCAGATAATATTCTTCCAGAAGTTGCTCTTTTTTAACTAAATGAACAGACTGAACCCATCTGTCTGTCTCTCTTCACCTGTAACACAGTATTATCAGCTGAGGAACAGAGAACTGAAGTGTGTCCAAGCGCAGTGGATATCAATCAAAATGATCTTTAAAGCCACTTTATTGTTATTTTCTCATTAACATGTTGGAGAAAAGTATAGCCTTTTGATTTGATTAATCATAGCCAGCTCTAGGTTATGATAATGATCACGTGTGGACAGGTGTCAAAATACTTGGTAACAAAATATGTTTACAATTTTTGAACACTTTGTACATTCGTGTGCCAAGCTGTGCATGTTTGTTGACCTCTGAATGTTACATAAAATGAGCGCGTTATAGTGAATAAATTAATAAATGGGTCTCAACTGTTTTTATAGTCTATGGTCTCAACATGCGGTCATCAGCGCCCTCTGGAGGACACAACGGGTAATCCTCACAACACAGAACACACACCGATGTCAAATCACGACACACACATTTTGTCCAACAGAGGCTTAACCGAGCTACTCCGATTTTTAAATTAAATGCAATATTTATAATGCAGTAATAATGCATAATTCAGTTAAACCTTACCATTCTGGGGGGAAAAGGGCATCTTACTAAAGCCCACCTCGAAAAGAAGCCGAAAACCATAAAAATCATGGTTTTGAATATTATAAGTACGTTTTCAGTTTCAAGTGAGATAAATGTACTGGAGACAGTGAATGGAAGGACTAGAGATCTAAACAACCGGATATTTCTGAAAATCTGACTAGCTCGATATCTCCCGGCTTATTTTGTTCAAACATTTCGATAATAGGCTACATAGTATTTTGACTTACCTTTATGTAAAGCAAATCTTAACACTGTTTTCGTTTCACTTTATTTACTGTACCTTTGTAAAAAAGTCCTTATATAATTAATTTGACGTGAAAGATCGTTCCTGTCAAACAAAAGCGCGCGATTATTTTGTTCATGCGCTTTTTGAATCAGACGTTAGCGACAAAATTTGCATACGATTAAATTAACCCTCTGATGTATTTATTTTATTATTATTTAAAAATGGAACGGAATGGAAAGAAAATCGACGAATATTAAGGCAGTCGCTGTGTGACTCCCCCCCCCCCCCCCCCCAAAAAAAAAAATCACGTGTTGTTCGCGGTCAAAAACAGGCGCCTTTGGAAATACATGGTAAACGCAAAAATACAGATAATTTCTTGCGTTTAAAAAAAAAAAAAAAACCCGCCTAAAATACATTCAAATCAAATTCTCTCAAAATACTAAATTAAAAAAATATAGACATATTATCTAACAAAAAATATATTTAAATTAAAAAAAAAATTAAGGTATTCTGTCTTTTGACCACGAACAACACAAGTGACTCCCAAATGAACAATACCAAAGTATTAAATATATCTTTTTTACCTGATGGTAAAACAAAAGAACAGATAACCTGTAATTACGTTGAAAACGTTTATTTCCCTGTAAAAACGACAGTATAGTGATATTAATGTCAAGCTATGGAAGTCACATACATGCTGTAATGGCTCTGTGTGTATATGAAGGGCTGCACGTGTCAGTAAGAGCCCATCCTTTACAGATACGCTCATTATGAGAGAAACTGAGCTAACATCACTCCATTTACTTCTTTAAAACCTTTACTGTCATTTAAAACAGCAGTATTTGGGATCTCTATTAATGGTCATCTTGAATGAGAGAAAGATGTGATAAGAAACAGAAGAGAAACACTGCCCTGAACAGGGACACGGATCATGTGATTAAACCAAACGCCCAAATCAATCCAGATTCCCTAATTTCACGAGCCCATTGGACCTGCTAACATGTCCTAACGATGGAGGAAACAATGCTTTTATTGGTCATAAAAAAAAAGAACAACTGAAAAACAAACAGGTCTCACACAGGCAAGTGTTAGAAGAAGAAGAGGCCTTTACTGATTTCTGCGCCGGAGACGAACAATGATGTGCTCATCTCCAGACGGACGTGCTCATGTCATCCAGTGTGTAGAATTTAGACTATGAAAATGACAGCCTGTGTGTGTGTGTGTGTGTGTGTATTTGTATAGATTTTCTTCACCAAAATTATCATTAAAAAAAAAAAAAAACCCTAAGAGGGGGAAATGATGGGGTGCCACTCCTCTAATCATCATCAAAGTTCTGTTGTAAAAGGAAGTTTGCAGCCAAATTTTCATTCTTCTCACAAGCAAAGTAGGCCTGTATAACGAGTCCTTCTGGGAATCCAAGGGCTTTTAGCTGAGGAAGAGACACAGAGAGGTTAGATGAGACCACAGAAAACACTCCTAGTGTCCGTTTGGGGAATAGACTCGCACACCTTTGATCGTTCGCCAGACAGACCCTCCATCTGTAGCTCTCTCTAATTAAAGAGGCCTCAGTGTAATTAGCTGAACTTGAAATTCAGACTTTTCGGCTTTAAAAAGTGTATCTTAAGCCTCAGAGTAAGAACAAAGAAAGACTCCAGACGAGGATGCGCCGATACAGACTTTCAGGACTCATAACAGCGTACTGTGGATAATAATTCTCACTCCTGTGAACATATGCACGTGTGTATTGGAGTCAGACGGTCGAGTTTTCATGTATTACTTGTGCACTCATTACAGTTTCCCAGTGAGTACTTAGTTTGATCAAATTTAAAGTCATACAAACTACTAAATATCTTAAATGATATAACATCCTAAGTTTTCCTGACCATTTTAAGAGGTCTTACAACTGGGAATCGCAATAGAGCATGCAATGTTAGTATTTAATTAAAAGTAGACATTGTACAGGCTCATTGTTTCAGAGAAGCGTGTAATAAGCGACTGCCAAATGCTTGCTTTCGATCTACTGTTGATGACAGTGTTTATGGTCTATATGTGTATCTAGATGGTTGTAAGCGTGCATTTTATCTTCGTCAACACAATGTTTTTCAGTTGTATGTGTGTGTTAGTTCATGTAAGTCTAATATTTGAGTTCGCACCTCTAAGCAATTTTCTTAAAGTGACAGTGTGTCTAAACGTTTAAGTGTTTTACCCTCTCAATAGCTTCTTTCTCCTGGGGTGTGACCTGGATGTAGTTCATGGCCCCGCCTCCGGCCTCGGCCACGCCCCCACCGCTGCCTCCTTGCCCCGCCTCCTGCACCGGCTCATTAAGCATCTGGATGAACTGCTCCTGATGGCTGCTGATTTGCTGAGAAACAGGACATCTAGTGTAGTACAGTAGCATGCTATTGCAAACATACTCCATATATCAACAGTTACTCATGCAGGTCCGTTCTGGTACTAAATGCATAAGATCGAAGCAGCATAATCATGCATACCTGCAGGAGCTGAGGGTTCTCTCTGCCGATCTGCTGTAGGAGAGCTGGTAGCAGAGACGGGTTCTGCTGGATGATCTGTCTCATCTGCAGGAACTGGGGCTGGTTCCTCAGGAACTCCAGAGGATTCGCTGCACACACACAGGACAGAGTCAGAGAAACCTGCTCGTAGATGCACACAGTAAAGCACGCGTAACGTGTCTCTCACCTCCCGAAGCTGTGCTGGGCTGCGACGGGGCGGTGCTTGACGGTGAAGAGAGGCCTGTGGACACAACAGGAGCGCCTCCTGCAGGAGCCACGGGGTCAGCACCTACACTGCCCTCGCTCTCCGCAGGAATACCCTACACACACACACACACACACCCTTATACACATCTGCAGCAAAATAAGACAGTGTAAATATAATAAAGCTAGTAGGAGTGGTCACTTTCTGTGGAAGAGTCTAATAGAGGAGTGGTTATGAAAAGACACTACATGCAAAGCCCTTGTTTTCTAATGCACTGCTCACTTTTAGGTCTATTTTGCTTGCATAACGTGTCTTCTTTAAGACTAGTGGACAGGAAGCATGCAAAATAGACACTTATTATATTACGCTTTATCTACTTGAGTCTTTCAATCTCAATCCATATCTTTAGTTTTTAAGGTTTGTTTATATTTCAGTTACACTGATTTATGCAACATAAAAACAAGGTGGAAATTTCTGACTTATGGAGTGATGAAAAGAGAATTACAAAAACCTCTCTCATAAGAGAACAATCTAATTACTTTTGAACCTGGTTTTATCATCTAATGTTTAGATTTGTGGGGATGCATGTAAATAAGTGCATTAGACAATGTCTCATTTGCATGCTTAAACAGCATTTCAGAAAACAGAAAATTGTTTGTGATTAATCAAATGGTGGTTCCTAAAAGTTAACACTGTACCCTACTAACCTGCGGGGTGTTTTGGGGTTAAACACTGATTAAACGCTGATTTGTGGTGTTATATTCAGACTATCGGTCTCACCGTGAGCAGGTACTCGACGGCGCGGTCAGGATTGTTGAAACTGGCTCTCAGTGCGGCCACCACTCGGTCTCGCTCGTATCCCATCAGCATGATCTCCGTCACCAGGTTCTCGTAGGACTGACCCGTCACTGCACACGCACAACACACGCAGTGATTATTCAGAGTTAACCACCTGACATGAACGAGAACGTGTGACTGTGCCAATGCGTGTGGATTTACCCAGCGCGGATGTCGCCTCTTCAAATATGTTTGCATTTGGTGAAGAACCAGAACTGCAGAGCAGGAGGAAAACAAAAAAAACAAATAAGCTTAATATGAAATGCTGTTCAAATATCCATGGTATATAGCCCAGGTATATAAGCGGACACTCATGTCTACCTGACGGGTGTAGAGGAGGGCGCAGCTCCGCCGGAGGGTTTCTCCTCGCTGGGTTTGTCCTCTTTGGCTGCGCTCTCGGACGGGGTTTCTGTGGCCGGGTCAGCAGATGAGGCGGAGCTCGCTGTAGTGCTGGAGGCGGAGCTTGTCGCCGTGGCAGCAGATGATGAGGAGGCTGATGCTGGAGCAGATTTAGGCTGCAGGAGAAACATCGCATTACTCACAACTTCTACATCAACTACATGTACATCATATCTTTTCAGGTTAGCCAATCATAACAGAGCTCATTTAAATAAAGACATCTTAAAATATAGTCAATCACATAATAAAGGTCACATAGACAGTGGAAAATAATTATCACAGTCGTCTTTTGTATGAATAACAGTACAATTCATCAAATAACAATTTAGACTAGAGTCTGAGAATGTATGTTTTTAACATATTGCTTGCTTAATTAAATTTTATACAGTTTGAAAGATTTTTTAAGTAATATACAGTAAATTTTTTAAGTAAAATTACTTAAGTTTTTAAGTAATATAATTTTTTTGCTTTTGTAATCCGTAATCAGAATTTTTTTTTTTGAGGAAAAAACATTAAATAGGGTCCTATTATGGTAAAAACATAATTAATTGAACTGTTGTTAATAAAACATGACATGCTTTTTAATTATTACTAAACCATTAAAACATGATCCAGAAAAATAAAAGTAAAGTAATAATAATTTCAAAAGGGCCCTAAAACTATACTTGAACTTTAAATAAACTAATATTAAAATGCACAGGTTTCATGATTTCATTTGATAAAATTTAATAACCATTAAAAAAAAAAAGGAAATACATTTCATAGGGCCTAAATCAGCAACAGCACATGTTTGGTTTAGATCCAAAAAAAGCCTAAATCTCAAAGCAATGAAAATTTCTTTTCACCCATTTTTGTCTGTTTTCAGAATGATTCTTTTATAATGCCAGAATGTGTTCAGATGTGAAGCAGTAATGATAAACCTGATAATGCCTCACCTTTGCTACCATAACCACCACAAAGTTCTTCTCATCGATCTTGTACTCCTTGAGAGCCGTGTCATCGCTCAGGATTTTACCTGCAGGAGACAAAATAATTAAATCAAACAAGCCGTTATTCATCAGTCTGAATCTGACAGGTGTCAGTCATTCATCAAAACTGACATGACGCTCTGGATAAACCAACATTATCAATGCATTTCACACAACAGCACAGAATAACCCGAGAAGACAAGCTCACATCCTTATCAGCTGGACACACAAACTCCTTATCAAACACTGAGGACGTACCTGCATATATCAACTTCTGTCCCGCCACAGGGAAGTTATCTTTTCCTTTTTCATTCTCTATTTTTTCCTTTAAGGCTTTTACCTGTGAAAGACAGTTAAAGAAACAGTTCACCCAAAAACCACAACAGCTTTATCTTCTACTCTCCTAGGAGTTACAAAACAACAACACTCATTTATAAAAGTCTATAGAGTCTCTGATCACCAGCATTCTTCAAAATACCTTCTTTTGTACTCAACAGAAACGATGGAACAACTTATAATGAGTAACGTAGATGATGAAAACACACACGAGACAAGCTTTATAAGGCCATAGCATGACTCGCTAAAACACACAAATTACCCTTTAACTCTCTGTCTGACACGACTAAACAGTCACAACGAGGGTTAAAGGATGATTACGTTGATTTTGGAGAGATAACTTCACTTTTCTGCCTTATTTAGAGAACTTTTATGCTGTTCTGGCGAAAGTAAAAACTCATTTTATGAGCAGCTAACGTGCTAATGCTAAACCGTTCACAGAACACCGTTAACAACGTCAGGCCCAAACAGTAACGAGTCTCAAAAGTTCGTTTTAAGCTACAGAGTAATCACAGTGTGTTTGTGAAGAGTTTTCGTGGGTTTTATTGACGTTGCTGACAGGAATCTATTAGCTGTTAGCCGCTAGCGGCGCGCGCTCGATCCTCTCACCGTCTCCTCTGCGTCGATGTCGATTTTAAACGTCTGCTGCTGGAGGGTTTTCAGCGTGATCTGCATTTTTTCGCGTTCTTCCGTGTAGCCGGTGTGGAAACTGACCGAGGGCTGGATCGCTGGCTGTGCTTTTTTTCGCCGTGGCTCATCACAGCCTGTCCGCCGCCATTACGCGCATAAACACTCGACGTGCCGTGCCGTGCCCCCCTTACGCCACACTGCGCATGTGCCGGGCTCCGACGCGTTTGCGTCACTGCAAGCGTGAGCGAGAGTGCTGATGGGAAATAGTGTTTTTGTTGCGTTTTCTTGAAAATGAAATCTGCAGACGCTTTTATGCCAACATATTCTCTCACACACACACACACACAAATGAAAATTATAAAAGGTCTAAGGTGGGAAAAATGATATGATGAAATAATTTGAAATAAATTAAATGTTACCGAATCCCAGAAATTACACAGAAGTTACACTCTGAAAGGTTCTTTATTTCCATCAATGGTTCTATAAAGAACTTTCAACATCCATGGAATCTTTCCTTTGGCAAAAAGTTTTTTTATATAGTGGAAAAAGGTTCTACTTGTTCTTCATGTAAAAATAAAGTGTAGTTTTTGGAACTGATCATTGAAAGGTTCTTCTGGGAACCAAAAACGCTGGCCTCACTGCAATGAAACATCATTTGGAAGCTTTATTTTTAAAAGTGGATGGTATCATTGGCATTAACTGGTTAGTTGGACCAAACATTAACCTGACATCCCAACTCTTCCGTGTTTTGGCTTCAAGCGCTGGTCTAATATTAACCTTAAACAAACCAGGAATGATCTGTGGGTTTGTCACGGATTGGCTTTAGCTTGTTCTCTTGCTCTGAGTGGAAACACAACAGATGCTCAAACACTGGGAGCCGCGTCATCAGAGCCCAACCTGAGACACCAGCTGCCAGCAGAACACACAAACCATCACGCCTTATAAAGCTTCAGTACGCTGATCTCAGATATACACACAAATGATGTTTAACTTACAATTAACAGTGTCACCAATGCTCATAAAAATAATAATACATTCTGGACAAAATACATGTTATGTGTAAACAGTGAAGCTCATATTTCAGGGGCAATGCAATGCATTTCCATTCTTACAGAAGCCTATACATGTATAAATGCAAAAGTGGATTGAATAGCCTAGTAGACATCAAAACTAGATTATAACAATTTAATGCTTAATTTCTTTTATTTATTGTAACGTTTTTGTAAGACTGTAAAGAATATTGTTTGCTGATTTTTATTCTAATGCGTTTTCTAATGAAAATTTTAAATGCTTTTATTAATTTATATTTACAAAAATATACGGAAAAAAGGCCCAAAAATATATTGGTAGAAAATAACTTTTTTTTTTTTTTTTATATAGCTTTTATATATATTTTTTGTATGTTTTAAAATCTATAGGAAAATATATATTTTTGTTGTATAGGTTGTAGTTTAGATTAATAATCAATCTGCATTGCATAAATCAGAACCGGCTTGATAATGACACTACTGTTTTTAAGAGCAGCAGAATTTGCATTTGTCTCATATTTGATGACTTTTTGTACTTGCTGTGAAGCTGCAGCAGACAGTGGACTGATAAAAATGCACAGGATGCACACTTCCAGAAACTCCACAGAGTCTGAGAACAATTAATTATACAACAGGGAGATCGGTCACACGGTTTAATTAAATATAAAGGGTTTTGGCCCGGAGGATGTGACCCTGGGAGTGAAATCACTGTACGGTCCAGGTCACACCCGACGGGACGGTCCTTAACCTTCAGAAGACCCAGAGGAACATAGATTCTGCTCTTCTCATGGCTTCACTGTGAGCTTCATTCCCTTGATTTCATCTGTGAAACACAACAGGAGACGTTCACTTTCCTTCACGTTCAGACTGTGAAGATCATAGTCCATGTGCATGTGAAGCATCTACCTTTGTGTTTGACAGAAGAAAGAAATAAAGAAGGTCC